>NC_142822.1:7920404-8077316 GCF_057945365.1 Rhopilema esculentum | reverse complement strand
AGGGGCCTGTGTCTTGATGTCTTCTTGTAAATGCTTTGAAAGGAAACCTGATTGGTTGAAAGGGTATGAAGAAATGCAAGAGCTGAAAACAAAGGGGAAAGCATCTTGAGAGTGTTAGAAGGGGTTCCCAGGCAATTTACTACCCTGCCCCGAGGGCTATTCTGAGCCTTGTTTGACGTGAAGAATACATTGAAGATAACCTGAAAGAGTAACTGGGGGGACTTTTCAAGTCGAAACAGAACTTGAATGCAACCTTCATTTGTTCAAATCCATGTCGATGATTTTGGTGATTTTTGAAGTATTGGCAGTGGAATGAAGTTGCAGTTATGTCGAATGAAGTTACAAAGAAGGATAGTGGATATTTTTAAGTAGAGATTGAAAACATAACCTTCGCTTTTCTTATAGATTTGATTTTAGAAATTTTGGAGATTAATCAAAAAGTTTTTGGCTCTAGCTAAAAATGCTTTACAGTTTTTCGGTTAGAATACTTTATTCGAAAATTCTCAGATATTGGTTTTAAATGCAAATTGTTACTGCGATTAAGTGGCTTAGAATCTTGGATTTCTGCGATGTTTTCAAAATAAAGTCCGACTTTATTATGTCTACACAAGATCGAACACAAAGATCTTGGGCTGGCTCTTAGAGATTTAGAAATTATCTTATCACTGTATTTTGTTAGATTCAAAGGGTCAATTTCAATGCGCTGGAGATAAAAAAGAGTTTTTTTGAGAATATCATACAAATTTTTGCTATAGAAATTCACATTGTACTTATCAGAAAGCAATACGGTTCATGGAAAATATTTTGAATTAATTCACCCAGAGGCCGGTAAAATTATAATCTTTTTTGATCAGAGGAAAACAAAACAAATCAAGGCAAAACAGTTGAATAATGAAAAAATAGATTTTCAAACCCAAGCAAGTAAATTTAGGAGAATAAAATGACAGAGCTGCAAGCTTCTTTCTGAAAGTTCCGTCAATGTACTGGAGTAGTATATAAGGAACACCGCAACGCGACGAGAATAAACAACAACAAACACACAAATCAGTGATGGCTTCATCAGAGCAAAAGTAAATGAACTAAAAATTTACAAATTTCAAAGAGGCGATGGTGGTGTCTGATTGGTTGATGTGGAATGGTGTGAATGCAGTGCAACGGAGAGGAATAGGTAATTAATGTGGAAAAGGGAAGGGTGGCGAGGACTTGAATGCCGTAGTATATATGTACCGTAGGCCTGAACTTCAATAAAATGCATTAGTTCTTTGTAAATAGTTAATTTGGTTGTACAGCTTGCTTTCATCATAAGGTGTAAAATTTGTCTTAAAAAGCTGTTTCTGATAAGCAGTGCATATAACTATAATATTTAGAAATATGACAAAGCCAACAACCAGAACAGATTACTTACTGTTTGCCCCTCGTATATGATAATAGGCGGACCCGGAACGGAGTTGTTGAAGGCCAATACCATTCGTTGATTTCCATCAGTGATGATGACCTCATCAGGAGGCACAGTGCTGGTTGCGTTTGTCCAATGATCGTGATATTTATAGAGAAAACCCCCATGACCATAAACCAGGTCAGAGTTGTGCACCATTGTCAGTCTTTCTTCTAGTACCAACCAATATTCACAGAATTCAAAATTTGGGTTGCAGATTGTGTACTTGCCCTGAGACGAGACGGGTGGAACCAGAAGGCTCGCAATGATGATTGCAATAACCTGACACAGCATTTTGGATGGCTCAGTTGTTCGCCTATTTAAAACGAATTTCAAAAAGTAGTCAGATTATTAAGACTGAAAATTTTTGGAAATTCAGTTACTTTCTCTAAACACAAAAAGTGATACAAAGTACATTTTTACAAACAGCTTTCTGTTTCTGCCCTGATCTTTTCCATGGCTATGTTGATTCTTATATTTTTATGTTATTGATCGCGAATAAGAGCTATTATAGAGCTGTTGAACACGGAATTTTACCCCAAGTACAAGCCGTTTTTAAAAACTATTCTTGACTCAAACCCATGTAACTACAGTTTATAACCAGATGCCTGATAATAATCAGTGGAGTAACGGAGGCACCTGGGGTCTTTATGGACTGCAAGAAGGTCTGATCCAATAGTTTAGAGCTCGTCGACGCAAAAGCAAGGTGTTTAAATGACTATTTTTTCATTAACTTTCGGGAAACTGGGTATATGGTTAAAAAACATTCAAAGTTATTAAATACGATGAGGTGAACTTCAGCTACGTTGTAAAGATGGATAAATATTTTCATTGAACTAAGGCGCCCTAAACTTCGTTACGCCACTGTTTATGATATATCTAAGGACAATTTTACACTTAAATTATCTACTTGTTTTTAGCTCATTTTTTAAGACATATAGAGTTTTGTACCTAAATAATTTGATCCGTTTATGTCAAAAGTGACATCTTTCACATCAAGGTTGAAGGATCGATCCTATTGTTAATTTTTTAATGTCTGCACTCTCCAAGCCAATCTTCCACGTTACCTTTTAGTAAATTTTCGTAGAACTGCGGTGGTGTTATGAGTTCTTCGAATTTGTAGTGTCCGAAATTTTTCGAAATTGAAGTGTCTGAGATTCTTCGAATTTGTAGTGTCTGAGATTTTTCGAAATTGAACTGTCCGAGATTTTTCGAACTTATAGTGACCGAGTTTTTTCGAAATTGAAGTGTCCGGACACTACAAATTCAAAGAACTCAGACACCATGATTTGAAACTCAAGGCTATTGGAGGAGAACTGAAGCAACACTTCAAGAATTGATCACTAACAATCATGATTTCAACCACATGTCAATAGTTCTGGACCCTTGTGCTATAAATCTCAACGTATGGTTTCTTTTTCAACAACCTTTTGTCCACTACGGCTTGCCATACATTCGTACGCAAAAATTTGACCTCAATAACAGTTCAAGACTTGTGTTCAATTTGTGGCTGAGACACAATTAGTTCTTAAGATACTTTAGCTATTCAGATGGTTTGCACATATTTTTCAAACTTGTCGCCCCTTTTTAAGCTACGTCCTATTTATTACCTCAAGTTCGGTTTAAGATACGAAAGCCTCTGATTTGAAGTGGAAAGTTTAAAAATAAACTGCAACTGTCCCAGCCCAATCCAATTGGTAAAATAGCATTAGTTTTGTCCAAAACTTTAAGAAGATGCATTTTGCGTTGCATTTTTGGTTTTCTTGGTATACCAACTGCTACTTGGTGAACATCATTTTTCTTTGATTGTTGTTCCACAAGGCTCGCAAATTGCACTTATCCTTCTGAAATTTCTTTTGAATACAAAGACAGGCCTGATACCATAAGAAAAACTGCCAAAATCTCTTGAGTAGGAATTATCTTTACCCGTGTGGTCAGTGTGTCATTGTGTATTTGCCCATTGTGACGCTATATCTGTACCGGATGTAAGTGGAAATTGTAAACAAATCTGTTGTCCACTCTATCCCTTAAAATGCATCACGATCTTGAAATTGAAAATGTAAAAGGGACTAGATTACTTGCTCTTACAATAGTACCGAAGTGATGAGGTTACACAAATCTAATTTTATAATTTTGCAGTTTTGAAATTGAAAACCAAAAAGCATTATAAAACACTTCTAAATGTGCAAAATCAGTAGAGTGTGTTAAAAACTGGCTGAGATTTGGCAACATTAGCACGATATCTTCCCCATCATTTCATTGTAATCTGATCTTGGTTCCAGTAATCTGTTAGCTCGTTTCAATTCATTCACTGGCCATATCTCATCTGATTCTAGACATATCTAGCTGATTTCGCATGTTGATAGGTATTTTATGCCGTTTTTTCAGATTATGTGGCCAAAATTAAGAAATTATTTGTTGACGTTACACTTCGATACTCTAATATCGAAGCGTAGTTGCGTTGTCTCCACCACCTTAGCTGGGACCCGTAATTGCTTTGACACACTTTTTTCACAAAGGTAAGCTGGATTTGAAATGTTGTGCATCTTCTAACTTTGCTCAATATGTGGTAGGCTTCTTTTGTACCCCTATACCAGTCCTCTTGGTTCTAGGGATTTAAATAAATCATTGGCCTCATGTAGTGCTATGGGCTTTGTTAATGCTCACTAATTGTGCTATTGTTGTCTGTAACATTTTGCGCAAAAGCCCCCATTGTAATTCTGATAGCACTATACTGCTGGATTGCCTGATATGATTACTGACTATATATCTAATAAAAATACTAAGCTTGGGTAAATTAGAATTGGAGTTAAGCTCGTAATTCAACGTGTCCTGATAAAACAGGAAGAAGCCTAAAAGACCAGAGAATATCTTTGCACTTTCTATGTGACCGTTCTTTGCTCTTCGGGTATCAATGGAGGGTAGGGTGTTTAAATTTAAGAAGATCGATTGGCTTTCAACCTTACTAACGTGCGTAATCAAGAATAACTCGTCATTCTCTGCACCCGAAGAGGGAAAGCATCAGTCTGCATTCCAAAATCATTGCTCTACAAATATTAGGCAAAATTTGCTTTCACTGCAAGCATTTATTGTACCTTAAAATTCCACTCTTGAAAGGTAGACAATGGCCCGTTCGTAACCCAGCTTTTAAAAGGTTGCTTTGCAGGACATATGTGAAGCTAGTTATCAAACCCCTAAATTTACCGAATATGGGTATAATCCAGCTTCTTCTCGAAACTGCAGATTGAGTGGATGTTTCGAGTAATTGACAATTCTTGCTTGATATTAACACAGGTAGAATTTTTCAGCCAGTACGTTTGGGTGTAGTGCACATATAGTTTTTTTGAAAGAAATTGAAACTTCCATATGTTGTTGCAAAAAAAAAACGAAAATTGACTCGAAAATTTGCACGGGAAAGTTTGTTTTTGGGGTTTTAAAAACAATGTGTGCGAGTGACAAAGCATAAGAATCAATGACGTCACAAGGTTTGCAGTTCACAGTAAACACACCATACCACTTAGTCAGGGCTGTTAGTCAAACAATTCTGCAAATTGTGATACCAGCATGAAATTTTGCAAAAAGGGGTAGTTTGATACGCTGAAAAAGATAGGATATGGAACCTAACTGATTGCCCCCTTTAGCTATTTTTAGACAGAGGCTCTTTGCCCCAAGCCCCTAACGGCGTTATTACAATATCTCTCCTGAAAGTAGGTATAGTAGAACGAAACATGGGGCAGTTTGATACGGTACAAAAGTTAGGATATAGAACATAACTGAAAATTGCCCCTTTTTCTATTTTTAGACTGGGGTTCTTTGCTCCAGACCTATAAAGACGGTTTGATTGCATCTCAATCGTACTTTAGTACTACAGCACTAAACTTTGCAAAATAGGATAATTTGATACGCTGAAAAAGATAAGATAAAGAACCCGACAGAAGATTGCCCCTTTGGGCTATTTTTAGACTAGGGTATTTTACCGCATTACTCCACTAACGATGTTATTTTGATATATATGCCAAAGGAAATTACAGTAGCAAGACACATTGTAATAGACAGCAATCTGATACGCAGAAAATGATAGGATAAAGAGTCAATCTGAAAATTGCTCCCTTGTTCTATTTTTAGACTGGGGTACACCGCCCAAGATCTTAATAGACGGTATTATCGTATTTCAGCCGTATTTTGGTACAACAGTATGAAACTTTGAAAAGAAGGACAGTTTTATGCGCTAAAAAAGATTGGATAGTTCAACGTCAGCTGCTTTCGTGTTTGCAATCTTTGGGACGTCACAGATAACGGCGCTTTGTCACAGTTGAAACCGTGAAAATGGGATATTCAACCTGAATTTTTAGACGGTTCCGCAAGAAAAAAATTACCTCAACATATATCATTGAAATCAGCAAATTTTGCTTATAAAAAGTGTGTCTTTATCTAAACTTGTCAAATTTCATTTCATAGGTACTTTAAGCATTGTCGAAAAAAAGTTGAAAAGCGCAACAAATAATTAAACAAGATTCTTCTATGTCCCCATCAGCTTCGCACAGTTTTTAGTAAGATTGTTTCTTTACCTCTTGCGTGGTTTATTGGCAAGCAAAAGCCTAAGAAAAAATACTTTTGCTTGGGCTCCAATTTGTATGATCTTATAGCATTTTATTATGGGCAATGTCATTTGACTTTGCTTCGATAGAGAGTTGGTCGAAAGAAACAAAGTTTAAAATGTGTTCTCAAATCGAATGTATACTTTCCATGAAAAAACCCAAAAGCAAGCAATAAAATTCCAATAACTTTAAAATAAACAAGCCTCGCTATAGGCCTAACAATAAAAATTTAATGAAGGCGTTTAAATGAATTCTTGGGATGAAAAGCTTGCCACGATGATCAAGCGATCAACGTATTGCGTCACTGATAATACCAATACCAATTTATTATCACTATGAAGCAATAATAGCAAGTATCACGATCTATGACTAGATCCTACCCTTTCCGCGTCTCTTTTGGCTTATATTCAGTTGATATTCCAAACCTCAATACAGGATTTTCGCTTAATAGCTAGTTTTAAAGATCATTCCCTGATCATTTCTTTTGACAGTGACTGCTATGAAATATAATTCAACTATAGAAGGAAGAACAAAATTATTTTGTATAAATTTTCTTTCATACATCTAGAAACTTACGTCAATCTCCGTCATTGCATCTTTTTCTTTCGTTATTTCTCTTAACTTTTAATTGATCTTTTGCTATTTGTCGATCTTACATGTCCATTGGAATGCATTTTACAAAGAAAATCTTCACATGCTGGTTGTGGCAGGTAGGGTCACATATATTACATTTCGCGGGTACCCCGCAGTTTTCCCGCGAAACCTGTTGTATATTGGTTGTGCTGCTACAGATGTAAAAATAGATTGCCTTGGACATGCTGTTTTGCACCTTCTCAAAGTCATTCATTTCTGCAACTTTCTTCAATATTTTTATAAAAGATAAGCAGCTTATATCAGCACGTGCAAATACATCCATACATTAGATATGGTGAACGCTGTATCTAATAACTGTTGATAGAAGTAAAAAGTGGCTTTTCCTGATTTTGTATGTCTTTATTGCTTCTAAGGCTGTGGCCTCTTAGCTCAGAAGAAGGGGAATGTGAGTCTACCAGTGTCCTATGAAATTCATGCTGTCCGGGTAGCCCATTCTGCTGCTTCTCAATTCGTGTACTGTGGCAATTATTTGGGGGTAATAGCCCTCTGCTCCCCACACAGCTATGTTCATCGGGTGTCTAAAGCAAAAGGGCTATCACTTTAAACTCATTCATCAGCTAGTGGTATATTTTCGGATTCTACTGACCAACATCAACCCTGAATATTTATTTTTAGTGTAATGCTCACTTCAATGAAAATGGTTGAAATGGAAACAAAGAAGACCCTTTTTTGGTACCTCTATACTTTGTTCCTGCTCGAAAAGCTCTTAAGAACTTCGATGAATTTTGTCTCCAATGCCTCTAAAAAGTCTTGGAACAATGACATCAGTTTCCAAGGTCAAAATCAGTCATCCCCCTCTCCACCACGGAAAAATGCTGGTTTACTATGAAATGGGCTGGGACTTTGGGGAGCACTTTCTTTTGCGATATTCTTTTATGATATTTCACTAAACTATCAACATTGCTTCGGGGGGGACGAGGGTGCGGAAATAGCAGTATCCGGGAAAAGAATTGAAAAATATAAAAAACAACGCAAATTACTTGGTGTTCCAAGTACTTTTGGCAGTGATTGTCCGTTATTTCGAAAATGAACTAAATGAAGGGGTGGGGTGGGGGGTTTAGGTTTCAAAAATAAAATAATCGTCATCTTATTTCATTGATCCTTTAATGCTGCATCCGTTTAAAAAGAGGGGATGTTGTTCTTAAAATCGAATATCTTTTGCCGCAAAATGAGATTGTGCTCTTTGCCATTACGTCCTTGCCCAGACGATCAGGGTATGAGTAGACTGGGCTGATCAAACTGTCATCGAGTGCAACTGGCATGGTGCTTGAAGATACAGAGGAAACCTAGTACCGTATGGATTTAAAAATGAAAGGGCGATTCACTAATAACGTAGCCTTTTCATAGAGAAACCAGCTTTGGAAGCAAGCCTTTGTGTATATAAAGAGGAGGGCAATACTCTATTGTATGAATGATGTAGGGTCACTGGGGCTGGAGGGGCAACTGCCCCTAGTTAGTATGTCAAAAAGGCTCTAGACTGTAAACTATAAAATTCTTTAACTGCTGCATGGCAAGGCAGGCTCGTTGCAAAGACAACCCTGTCGATTTGAACAGCTATCGAGCTATCATCATCTGTCTGTGTAGTGAGATCTTTATGGAAACTTCTCCACAACGATAAGATCATGCTGCACGAGAAACCATTAGAATTTCTAAATAATCAAAAACGTTACTTAGACTATTCATTTCAACTTCAAATTCTCTACTGAGTAAATTCTTTGTACAATATAACTTTCTCTCTCAATTTCACTTCATTGATTTAATCTTAAGTAAAATCACACTATAAACCAAATATGCTTGCTAGAGACTAACAAGTATTTCTTTGCTTCTTGCATAAGCGTAGCATTCGACATCTCTGATGAGTTTAAGTGGTTTCTTTGTTTGCCTCCCATTTCTGTAGTGCTCTCTGCGTCACTACATGCATACTTTCGACTTTCCAAATGTCTGTGGTGGAAATTCACTTTGTTTGAGTGCTGTCTAATGTGCATAAAGTTCCCATTGTTTCGTTTCAGAAACTTTTTCCATCTGTTTCTATATTAAAAATCTTATTTTCTTGCTTAATTTTTCATTATTTGGAACTGGGCTGACATTTGCCTCCGTTCCCATATATTCCGTCAATGCCCCATATGGTACAAACTTTTTCAATACCGAGAGTTCCATTTTACTAACCAGCCCTTTAGATTTTAGCATTTGACACCCTAGGCATGCCAGTTTCATTTTTTAATCAGAGTCGCTCTTCTACCAAGTGCCAGCAGACGACCTTTCTGAACTTTGGCAAAGTTGTTCACAAAATTGGTGACTTGATGAAATATGAATAGAAATATTTCAATAGAAATAGGATTAATTTCATTCAAATTCCTTATTCTGGTTTTCGTGCCATTTAAAGAATTGTAGCCAATGTCAATTTAGACCGACAGAAAATGAATTCTAAAATAGATTTGAAGCTGAAGTTTTTATTAAATTTGCGCAAAAAAGGGATTAGGAATTTTATGCAATAGACAGATATGAAAGCGGCTTTTGCCATCTGTCAATCAATGGTAGCCAATCAAAAAGGGTGTGAGTGAAATCACGTTTACTGATTGGTCACTTTTCATTGAAAAATGTTTCAAGCCTCTTTAGTATGTATGTATGTCGTTTGCCTTCAGGAGGGCTCAACCACCCCTCACAGCTTTTTGATGGAGAACAGATTTTTGGAATAAATAAAAAAGGTGCTTAAATCAAATAAGATAATTTTGATTCTTTTTTAATTGTCAATCATTGAGATTGGAATTCATCACGAGCAGCTTTCAAACGATATGAACCTATCTTTCGTGACAATATTCCCACTTCAAGTTTTGAGGCTTCCCCGGGAAAACTAATGGTCGGCGCCTATGCTGCAAGAATTCTTCCAAAATCGAGTACCGAAAGTGAAATTTCTTCATTAATTTGTCTGTTCAAGAATTTTCAGTAATTTAGTAAAGAAACAAGAGCTATTATCCAAAGGGTGTATGACATTTGATAGGAAGCTCATCATAAACCAACACAAGAGGTGCTGGTCACGAGCTGACAAAAGGATACAAATTTATACTAAGTGAATTTTCAATACTAAGTCGCTGTTTTAACTTTGTTAAAGGACCTCTCCAACGAATCTAGTAATAGCCTTTTGTTGCTTAACTGGTGGAATTGAGCCTGTTTATTCAAAGTCGCTATTTACTTTCAATATTTTACACAATTTTCAGTCATGAGTGGATGCATTTGGATTATTGAATTGAATAACGGACCAAGACTTATCGGTTCCGCAGACATAGTGACGTAAACTTGACGTCACAATGATAGACGTCACAGTTCTGATGCATCATCGCCGTAATGTTTGAGATTTTCAGACAATGATTCTAAATAACGAAAGTGTTTTATCACCTCTGAGCTACGAGAGGGTTTTTCTGATGGAAATATAACAAGCATATGAAGTTACAGCTCTTGTCAATCAACACATCGCAATAAAGCTGTAATCTTTAACTATTTAAATCACAATCTTACTCTAACATTTCTTAAATTCTAGAAACTTGGTAAACATCTCTAAGGTTTTACTTGTAGAATAAATTCCTTATTCTTATCATATCTGTCGAGATCTAGAAAGCACATAACAATGTCAATTGGCTACCAAAAACATCTTTACAAACTGAATGAGTTTGTACTGATCTTCATCACTAAGCGACTGCAATGCCACTCTTTCTTCTTCTGCATTCAAAATCCCTTTGTCAAGCAGCCTTGGCAAGATGTTACCCACCAAAGCTTCTTTAACAAGCTCTGGATGTCCTTGTGTGCTCATTATTGTTTCACCATACATCAAAACTTCATGTTCACAAGAAGATGATCTTCCGATGCACACTGCTTCCTTCGGAAGAACCGACACCCATTCGCCGTGTGACTGAGCAATTTTGAAATGCCCGCGTCTCTCTCCGAACGCTCTGCTTAACAAGGAATTTACTCGAAGTGGTGCTGCCAACTCAATTTTTTCCGTACCCCAGACAAACCTTTTTGATGAATTGTTTTCCACCTTGCCACCAAGAGCTTTGGCAATTAGTTGGTGTCCAAAACATATACCAAACAATTTGGGCCTATTAGGAAGGTCATACAACGACCTTACAAAATTAATAAGGTTGTCGATCCAATTGTGTCTATCGTTTACAGAATAATGCGATCCAGAGATAACGAATCCATCGAAGCTTTTGATCTCATCTTCTTGAGGTAGCTGGCCAGTGACTGCATGAAAATGCACGAATTCGGTAGCAACGCCATCTTCAATTCTTCCAAACTGTTTCGTGATGTAATTGCTGATTCCCTGTTCCCCTCCCCACCCTGGTGCATCTTCACAGGCAAGAATACCGATCTTTTTCTGGATCTTCATGGCCTCATAGACCCCAGCGACTGCAATTTGAAAATGCCTAGTTACAGATAATATTTAATAGCGAATGCAGGCCTTCTTCTAGTCTGTGCTCTCGTGTAGCTTTTGTAGCAAGTTATATGTTGTTTGCAGCTCTTGCTTTCATGTAAGACCTGTTATCGTATCTAAACTTCGGCCGAGTGCATTCACGGATCTCTCTGCTATTTTTTTGTAAACCCAAGACATGAATAAAAGCATAAATAATTTAGCTTTCGGCGATTGGTACGGGTCAGTACCATACAAAAAAACTGAATTAGCAACAATCATTTCAATTCAATAAATTGTGCAATTCACAAGCAACGTTTACAGCATTTTCTTGATGATGATTGCAAACATCAGTTTTTAGAATGTCATAAGGGGCTTTTCAGCGATGAAACCAGATAAGCGGGTCTGAAATCAATTTTGCTGTAAAAGTGACGAAGATAGATGAAGATACGTGTTATCAATAATAGTCAATTACATTATGCAATGCGCTACGCTAAACTGATGCGCCAAATTATCGTTGTTTGGGTGACAAACGAGCGGAATGTGCGAGGCAATCTCCGTAGTGAAGTCAAAGAGCATGCGTAATAATGATCAAGCTTTATGCGCATGCTCTTTTTTAACCTCACTCATTCAAAGATTTTGTCTTGCTCGCCTCTCTAACAAATTACTGTAACCTAGACTTCTGCTTAAGACATGCATTACCCAACATGCTAGCGCGTGTTCATGTTCGGTCAAAAAACATCTTCGAATCTTTTTTGTATTTTTGTTTGTTTCTTCCTAGCATCCTAAGGTAGTTATTAGGAATCGGAAGATATGCTCATCGAATCAGGAGGTTTGGTCCTTCCCTTCGATGGGGCACACCTCCTGATTCCTAAGCCTAGAATTGCAAATAGCTGGCGACTCCCCTTCACTCTTGGTGGAAGTTTACTCATGTTAGGGATTCTCATCCAAGGCATTTGCAGTCCTTACCCTTAAACGACGAGCCATTTTTCTTGGGATGGTAAAAAATAAAATCCAACTGTATAAGTAGTATAATGTGTCACAATGCAGAGGTACTGAGTACGTGAATTGTGTAAAATTCATTTGTACATTGTAGCTAGTAGAAAAGATAACCGTGGGAACATAAAGCCTCATCCCATTGTGCAGTTTAGAGCAGCTCAGGCTTAACAGATTGTCTCAATTGTTTTGCTGAAAACTGTTTAACAACATGACATTTCTTATCTGAACAAAATACTGATAATCATTTTGCATACTGGTTTTGGTTCTTGATATACCATTGAATTCACAGACTAAATTCTATTTTCTTAGGTAACAAATAACAGAGTTTTGAACTTAGCCTGAGATAAAATTTTAGATCTCTAGGCTCTTCAAGATGTTACAAAAGTAGATTTGATCATTATCCAATGAAATTTTGTTCTTCTCGTGAAAGATGTGTCTACAAGTCTACAACAACTTAGTCTACAAGTGCATGAAAGTTTTTCAGTATCAGCTTTACAGCTCTAGCTATCCACTTTAAGAAAAGTTCAAAAGTGAAGGCTGTTAAATGTTTACAAGCAAACATTTTTAAGCCCCAGCTTCCTTGTTTATCAACCTGCAAAATTAGAATAAAGACTGACATTTTCCAAAGTTTTTTGTAAATATGAGGGAAATAAGATAAAACGGTCATCACTCATATTTTCCATATTGGAGGAAATAAACAGAAAATAAACATTTATCAAGCAAAACTGAAAATCATTTAAAAATGAAAATGTATTTAAATTACAAGTAAGAAATTAAACCAGTGAAACATTAAATATAGCTGGATGCTCTTCACAAATAAATAGTTTAATGCACTGCAATTTATTTAGAGAAATTCGAACAATCCCAAAAATTGTTGATTTGTCAATGTTCTCATCAGCACTGGCATCACACCCTCAGTGAACTTAAAAATTCTCAATGAATTCTGGTATTGGAAACGTACATTGTGTAAATGTATGTAAGATTATTGACAAACAAACATAAGTACACTATTTAATTAGTTAATTGTGAAAAGCAAAATATCTATCCCTCAGAATGAGTAGCAATACTGTCTTAAAAACAAAGGTTTGAAATGCCACAAAACATAATTGTAGAATAAAATCATCAAAAATGTTTATGAAAATGTGTCTGAAACTGGTGAAAAAAACATATACTGAAATTAATACTGATCGGCAGTCTGTGAGTGACAGTCACTTAGATTTTCCATGCATTTCTCATCATTAGATCAAAATATGCATCATCATCAATTGAATTGCTCACACCAGAATAATAATCAATAAATTCATCCAATGTCACCTACAATTAACAGAAAAGTTATATAAATTATTAATTGGCAAACCCGTTCTGATCACAAACTCTAGGTTGCTACACCCCATGTAAGATTGCTACACCCCAATTTCAAGGTTGCTGCACCCCATATAAGTCAAAATTGCTTTCAAGACCTAAAAGACAGTTCCAAGCAGGCTGCTTAGAGAAGCATAACCTCATGGCTATTCACAAATTGTGAGCTTTTGGTTAATCTTGTAAAGGCCTTTCTGAAAACAAGCTTGACAAGGAGACAGTTCTGGAAGGCTTTTTGATTATGTTGAAATTTGGTACCAATGTGTTCTGTCAATGTTTCATTCAATTTCTTCAGGATCATTTCAACATTTGAATGCCTTAACAACATTTTTCCAACATTCAAAAAATTAACTAAAAAGTATGGAGAGCTGTTGTTCCATCTTACCTACTGTTAAAAACATTTCAAATATAAAAAATTATAACAATATATATATATAATAAAAATTCATATACTTTAAGATCATTAATGAAAAGAGTTATTCTGATGCATACTATATTAAATATACTATTAAGCCTTTTTACCTGTCCATCTCTCTTCGCTTCATCTGGCTCAAAGTTTTTCAGAAATTCTTCAAAGCATTGTCTTTCAGTCCACTCACCATTCATGTATTTTGGGTGATGTCTCACATTGTAAATACTAGAAATTTTGAGTGAACACATAAGAAATGAAGATCAAAAAAGAAAAGTAGATAGTCTTAAGCTTATATATATAAAAAAAGTTAATTGTTAATTCTGTGGAAACAAGAACAATTCCAAATTTTGATATGACAATATCTTGATTTTTCAAGGAGGCACTCAATGGGGATCCTCATTCCAAAGAAGGCATTCACCCAAAGATTAACAACCTATAAAAACTTTAAACATAAATACCCTTTCAAGTCTTTTGCATTGATGACACCATCACCAGTTGCATCAGCCTTTTTGAATGCTTTGTTAATCATGTTTATTCTGCTGTCTGACATAGGAGGCTGCAAGAGAAGATAACCAAATCTTGTACAAATTATATAATAAGGTTTACAAGTACATAGCACAAGTTCACAGAGTTTTGTGCTACACAGATTTCTCTTTCAACTTGAAAGTCAAGACTTTTTTACCCTAATAGCTAATTTGTTATATCTGAAGTTCAAAGTTATTCAATAAACAAAATAAGAAAAAGTAATTAATATAGTGGTGCATTTCCCACCAATTATTTGTAAACACTGCTATAGCAGACTCATCAATTGGAACAAATGGAACAAATGAACTAACTCAGTGTTTAATTAAGAACAGATGTAATCAAGAAGATTGACTGTTCATCTTTAATCAAATATATCATAAAAGATTTACCCTTAGCCTAGCCAAGAATTCTTCAAACCCAATTGATCCAGTTCCATCTGTGTCAAAGGCTGCAAACATTTGCCTACACTCCTGAAATGAGGAGCATTAAAAAAATTGACACAAACACACATATGATAATGATATCAAACATGAGAATATGTCTATGAAAGCTGTAGATACATAGATAGATGTCAAGGGAAAGTATTTGTGTTTTTTCAAGATCATCTAATAAATAGTATTTATATATATATATATATATATATATATATATATATATATATATATATATATATATATATATATATATATATATAGAAATTTGTCTTTTGATACTTCCGTAGCACAGTGCTCAATACGTTAGCACGTAGAGCGTGATATATCATAGATTGAAGAAAGTAAAACTACATGGTTTATCTCTATATGACCATGTAGTTTTACTTTCTTCAATCTATGATATATATATATATATATATATACATAGAAATTTGTCTTTTGATACTTCCGTAGCACAGTTCTCCATACGTTAGCACGTAGAGCTTGATATATCATAGAGTTGAAGAAAATAAGACTACATGGTTTGTCTCTATATATATATATATATATATATATATATATATATATATATATATAGATATATATATATAGATATGATATAATATATATAGATAAGAAAACTAATGTTTACCGCCTTGCCACCTTGCCATTAAGTGCACGATGCTGTATAGGCAGAGCTGTACATCCTTTGGTTCATAGAACAGGAAGCTCTAAGTTGATACCCCCCCCCCCCCCCCCTCCACACCCCAAATTGCAGTCACCACAGGCTTTTTTACCTGCATACAGCTGCCTGAAGATAGTATTAAGTGTAAAACCTAGATTAGCAATTCAGAACCATCCTCTATACACCAAAAGCATGAAATAAATAGTATAATCACCAGAAGCAATGGAATTTATAGCATTAGAAAAGATTAGAAGGCTGCTCTGCAGCTGCATGAAAATGCAGAGGAGCAGCTGAGGTCAAGTTTTAAAAGACAGAATAGGTAACAATTTTAATATATATATGACCCTTCTATATATTTTAATATATATATGACCCTTCAACGGAGAACATGTCTCATTTCTAGTATATATTCTATTTTATTATGACCCTTCTATATTTGTTTTTCATATTAAACAAAGAATGGTCCCATTTACTTACATCATCAGCAACCACAAGACCAAAATCATGAATACCCTTTCTGAATTCTTCAAATGATAGAGACTTGCTTCTATCGTCATCCATAATCTTGAACTGTCTATTGAACAAGAAAATATTGACAAATTAAAACATCTAGTTGATAAACAAAAGCTCATAAAAATAACCTGGTCAATCAGGCTAAATTTCAATATGACTGTGAGTTAAACTTTTTTATCCCAGTCTGTTTATGAAAATTGTGGTCTGCCCAAATCTAATTTACTTTTAATGCCACTTGGCAAAGAAAATAAATTTGAAAGAGCTTTGTCTGCTTTTTGATATGAAAGGAAAAGCCTCTGGTTATCATTTTCTTTAAGCATAAAGGAAAACAATATCATTGTTTCTTTGTTTTTCATATCTGCTTGACTGCACTTCTTATTTTCTGTTTCAAAACAATGAACAATGTTGTTTACAGCTAAATATAAACAGAACGAAAAGCTATGCTTTTAATAAGTGATAATTCTCAATTTTATTCTTTTGATTTGATTTGCATGGATCAATAAAAATCTCTATACTAGCATAACCACAAACAGTGAGAAATATGTGCTATATATCTTTTTAAAAGTTAACTGAGATTTTCCAGAAACTTGGCCTGTTTATAAAGCTAGGTGTCTTGATACCACGATGATACAACATGGGTATTTTTCAATCATCAATTTGAAAAATATGTGTAATTATCCATTTAATTTCCTATCAATAATTAACTTGATATAGCACATTTGCAAAACAATAAATTTATAAAGCAGTTTAATAATTAAACTTAGACTTCACTAGTAATAAGCTAAGGGAATGCGACTGGTTAATTATTGTCAACAAGACCAAGGGTTATCACAATAACAGTCTTATCAACCTTATTCATTAGGTTGATACATAAACATTTAAAAATTTTATAAGCAGACACTGAAGATTAATTGATAATATATGTTCTAAATAAAAGTTGCCCAATGAGCGTTTTTATAATTTGCCAAGCATTAAAAAACTAAATAAGATGAATCAACTAAGCTAGCTATATTTATGGGCCTACGTAACATTTCAGTTAATAAGTAAAGTGACTTTGCAGCAATTAACAACCAACTACGACTGCACGCTGTCACACAACTCACCAAAAACTGTCAACTGTTTTGATCGCATGGTTACGAAACCTAGTAGTGTAAAGAAAGTTTCAACGAGTTGTTTTATTGCACTTCAAATATCATAACTCACCTTTAATAAAAGAAGAAGTTGCTTGCTATGCACAGATGTCACATGTCACAAGCAACTCCCTATTCGTAATCAGATTCCTTAGCAGTATGAACTGATGGAAGTCAACCCGTCACACAAAAAAATACAGGCAAGTTACAAACCTCCTTATTCCTTTAATGCCCGTGGCACCACGTTTCAAGCAGGCGTTCCTCAGCTTGATAACATTTTGATCTTCAGACATCTTGAATTGTGAGGTTGTTTTAGTCTAAATTAACACGCAGCCTTCTCTGATCGACTTTCTCCCAAATGTTTTCAACCTGAAAGGAAAGTCAGATTCGAACGTGCTTAGAACAATGATCAAGTAACTACCCGCCCATAAATGTTGGTACCAGGCCTTTTTTGACAACGAGGTAGATTCATCGCCATAGTAACAGTAATTGGTCGGCTCCACTTAGCAAAGAAATGGAAACGTGTCTATGCGAGTTTGGAATTCTTTGAGGGAAACTCCTCAGTACCCTTGGGGGCTAGATTATCACATACCCAGGTGTTTAACGTAAGGCCTTTTGTAAATCATGTTTCTCCTTAGCAAAAAGCTTCGATAGCAGGTAAAACTGAAAAAAGATCACGACAATAGCGAATATGAAGAAAGAATAAAAAACAGGGCTGTTTTCAACAAAGACTGAAATAGTTTCAATTCAAGCAGGCTTGTTTCAAATACAGGTTATGCAAATTTAGAAAATACTTTTTAGCACAAAACAGGTGTTGACAACAAAATTTCGAGCACATTTTAAGCAATGAATTCATAAAGATTTTTTAATCCTTTCGAGTAAATACGAAGAACAAATATTTCGACAAAAATTTGTATGCAAGATAATTATACGTTTTGTAGACTGGAAGAAGAGCAGCTTTTGCCTTGTATACTTCCGCATAAGTCATGAACAGTAAAAACTCTTTGCCCGTATGTAGAGCTTTCGTTCATATTTTGCTTAAGTAAATTCACAAGATTTCTACGATTTGGTAGTTATAATTCAAAAGCAAAAGAGAATCCTTAAAGTCCAATTATTATGGGAATATGCCTAATTCAAATCATTCACGACCAAGTCGCACACGAAGAGAATATGTATTCTTCTATTTATTCAAGTACATTTTCTTGGTAAAAAATTGAGCATTTCTATTCTTTGCTTAGACAGAAAATACATTGGGGTCGCAAATCCGCTCAGTGGAAGAAACGCTTAAGGTATAGTTCAGAGACCTTCATGTCTTACAATCAATAAAGAATCAAGCAAAAGTAGTTGCTCCTTTGGTTGAATATGAAATTCCTTGATATGAAGAAAGATAAACAAACTAAGCGTTAATGATTTGAAGATTTCTTGTTTGAAATAAATCCAAAATTCCAGGCCCTCTTTAGGTAAAAATAGTGTGTTGTGCCCATTTCCCCTAAAGTTTCTTGGTAGAAGCGTCAACTGCAATTCAACATTAGCTCCAGATCTTTTTTAACATTCAAAAGGAATGCTAAGATAGAAAGAGCGATCTAAATTGACAACCAGTGCTAATTGTTACCTAGCTTTAGAAGTAACTGACAATAAAGAATTTTTCAAGACCACGGGGAAATTGTACTATTTGTTTTTATCTGCTGTTTAATTTGTTTGCAAAAATAAAAGAATTTTCAATAGGATTAGAAGGATTGATTTAGTACAATTTATTTGAAAGAGTGCATTTTCCAGGGAACTGGAAGCATCAAAATTCGAAAATTTACTACATCGCTATAGACTAATGGAAAATTCTGAACAATACTTATAAGCTTTTTTCAAAATATGGCCCCAAGGCCGTTGCGAGGCAGGCCTTGTTTGGGTTTACTACATAAAAATTTGCCGGATTGAAAACCATCCTCCGCATTACATTGTGTCGATTCACAACATCTATTTACATATTATCATCAGACCTTCCAACCCTTTAGATCCATATATCGCAACAAGCCCAAGATATAACTACACTGTCCGAGGCAGCACCATGGTTGCCGCCGAAGGGGAAAATTTGAATTTTAATGCTTCCAGTTTGCTGCAAAATGCACTTTTTGAAGCACTTTTTCAATAACGCAAGCTTTCTCCTCAAAAAATATCCACAGGGTGAAAGCTTTTTGATGGTTTTACTCGATTTTCCGGTGTCATTGTTAAATATTTATAACATAACAGAAATGAGACTTGTTCTCTGTTACTTCGAGTTTCGTGCTTGCGCACTCATCAGATAAACTTATATAACACAAATTTCTTCAAGTTGGGACACAATCTCTCAGCTTTTTCTTCCTACCATTTCGTTTTATACAAGTGAATCAAAAATCCTTACATCCTCTCAGTATTTTAATGAAATGGCGCCTAATCTGAACTTTTACCGCCAAACCAAAATTGTTTTGACAGGTTCCACAAAAACACAACCCCCCACCCCCCCACCCTACCTCGGTACGCCCATGGTATCTACTTTGTGCAAAATCATTTAGATTTAGCGTGAAATCTTGAGGTTGTGTTTGACGATCATTGTCCAGTAAATAAAAGTTAGTAAGAAAATAGAAGTGGTATGTTTCAAGTATCCGCCTTTCGTATTGTTGTATTCTTTTATGTAAATTGCCTTCGTTCGGTAGCTATTTGGCTAGGGCGGCACCCCTATAACATGAAAATTCATTTTAGCGCCCCTGATAATTGATCAGCAGGGGGAGGGCAGTCGTCTTGCCCCCTGCCAGCACACCACTGAGCACATAGCAATTGAAAAATTAAAACCAAGACTTTCTGTGTTCAGTATACCTTTGCAATCTATAAAAGGTAGCATCTACACCCAAAATTGTTATGCTATTTAGCAAGCCAACTGTTCTGACAGCTTTAGAAATCACAAAATGACAGCTTTAGAAATTTTTTACCTGGTACTGATATCACTTTTAATAAACAAAAGCTTGACATTTTACCCACAAAACAGTGAGGTAATCAATCAAATTTATTTTCATTCAAAAGACATTTGAATTACGCAAGAAATTTCGTGGCGAAAGGGTTTGTTACAAACACCCTTTAGCGCTGAACTTCTGTTTTAAAAAGTCATCAGCTTATTCTTTTAGCTTCTGTGAGCTTCCATTTTAATCACCATTTCCATACTATTTTGACCCCAATGTAAATACTAATAAAAATGCTTGGCCAACTTTGTTTTGCAAAACTTAATATAATAGAGCGCTATAACTTTCTATCTAAGTGTTCCGAAACTTTTTGAATGTTTAAAGTTGTGTTTTATCAGTTGCAAACAGGGGCGGACTGGCTGGTCGGGCTATTCGGGCGATCGCCCGAAGGGCCGGTCGGTTTAAGGGCCGGTTGATAAAAGTGCAAAAAAATAAATTAGCTTAAAAAGTGAATGCGAGGCAAAAAAGTATACCCACGCGTTAATCTGTTTGCCTTGAATTTTCAGAGAATTGTGGGAAAGATTAAATATACACGCGAGTACTCCAAAACCATCAAAATTATGAATTCATTTTTGTCACCGCCAGGGGCGTAACTTGGCCAATAGTTTGGGGGGGGGGGGTGAAAAGGGTTTCTGCCCTGCAAAACTGAGTGGTGCCCTGCAGATCTCGTAGCAAAGGTTTGTCTATAGGCTACTAGTTAAAGCTTCACCAGTGTACACTGGTCTTTACCAAGGACAAACTTCTAAGCAATATAAACAAACTTGAAACTTCATTGCCTATGAAATATCTATTTCTCTACGTGAGCGTAAATTAAATGTCAAATCTGATTTTCATTGGTACTAAAGCTTATATTTCATGACATATGGTGTGTGTGGGTACATGATGCAGACGGTGCGACGAAATTTAGCCCGGGGGGGGGGACTAAGAATCAAGTTTAGTGATATAGGAGGACCCACCACGGTTGGGTCCGACGTGAAGAAAATTTTTGAAATTATACCTTGTTATAAGAGCTAAAAAGCATCTTTCAGACTATTGTGCTAAAAAAACTGATTATTGTTTATTGGGGAAAATAGGGAGGGGCATGTCATGCTAAAACTCTAGTGATAGACGTTGGGGAAGGAAAGAAACGGTAACCTTTCGTTTAAGATTGCACATAGTTGTAAATGACAGAGGCAGATGTTGTTTTGATTGGGATAATTTTATTTCCTGAACAGAAATGTGCAGTTTCTTGTCTCGAGAAGGTGTTATACAACTAGTTTTGTCTGTCGTGCATCGTGTTTGTGGTTCGTTATTGTTAATGAGAATGTCTTTCGATGTTTGCGTCAGTAATTTTGTTTGTCATCGTGCCATCTCTTTTTAGTTGTTATTAGTTCATTTGCCGTTAATTTGTGTCATTAGGGTTTTGTGTGCGTCACTCATGTTGTTAAAAGCGTATGTTCTTTGAGTGCAAGTCCAGTCTAGTCGAAGTTTTCGTTGAATGAAGTCGTCATATTGTAATCGTTGGTTGCTGCTAATTTATACTTTCACTATTGAAGAATCTTGGTTTTAAAAAAAAATACTTTATTTTACAAAGGCCATGCTTCAAAATTTAAACATTGCAATGATACAGAAAGTGATTTACTGAATTAATGCAAATAAAAGAAAAATAATAAAAATATACGTGAAAAAGTTAGTAATTAGATCAAATAAAATCGGCATCTTAACAGTTTATTCTCTTTTTATTTCATGCACTGTTAAAAAGTAATAGAAAAAATTATAGAAAATTCTTATCTTGACCGAAGTGGGGGCCCTCAGCCCCCTATTCCCCCCAGTGACGCCGTGCCTGTTATGAAAATAATTTACAACTTAAATTAACTTGTATGGACTCAACCTTGCCCTCATAAACATATGCATCAATCATTGCATCCATTGGCTATGACTTTCGGTAAGAAATGCTTTCGCTTTGCAAATAACGGAGCTTTTCCATACATACCTGTTCCGTTCTCTATTATGCAATGTCAGGAAGGTAGATTCATAACAAATATGATATTTCCATTTCAAAATTCCTAAACAGCTCTTTATGAACTTCAGAGGTGACATTTCTGCGTGGCAACAAACCTCTTCTTGGTGCCCTGCGAAATCTTCGATTGCCCTGCGAAATCGACTATTTTTTGGATTGGGGGGGGGGGGGTGTCACACCCCCCACACCCCCGGTAGTTTCGCCCCTGGTCACCGCAGCCCAAACACACTTCTTCAGGGAACATGTTATTGACATTTTGTTATATTTTCTCTAGATGTCTTTTTACTTAGCTTTTGCTTGAAGCTGGTCATGTTTTTCCCTAAGCACAAGCTATTGCTAAATGTAATAAATTTAAAAGTCCAAAAATTAGAGTTCACTAAGGGATTTGCTCTGTGATGTGAAGTAATGAAGAGGACATACGTAGAACAAGGGAAGATCAAGAAGACTTCAACCAAAGGTGGTGCACAGAAATTTCGTGAGGATAAGCTGCGAGACTTAAAAAAGGATTCAGCTACGATACAAAGCTTTTTTTATCAAGCAAAAGCCACAAACGTCACAAAGAACAGCAGGGTCTTGCTCTTGCTCCTTTCAATAAACTCATACAAGTTATGGTTAATTAATTAGACATATACTTTCATAAGTCAAATGGACCCCCCGCCCAATAGGGGTATGGTGCTACACGATAAAATTTCAACAGGATGCCCTTGTTTTCTTTTTGGGGTCAGAAATTGACAAATCGATATTTTTGGGCTGCTGAAAATCATTGTTATTTTCCGGAGGATTAGAAAATTATTTGTCACAAGTTGAGTGTGATAGAAGCTTTAAATATATAAAGAACAGTTTACGTTACCTGGAGTCCTTCATGTTAATGTTCTTAGAAAAACACCTGTTAGACGACATCTAGAACGATCACATTATCAACATATAAGTTACTGTATTTAGAAAGAAAGTCAAACCAATGAGTTAAAATTTTTCTTTATTCACTATTTAGTCAGCAAATGACTTATTTAACATGTTCTGTTAACCAGCATTCATCCATGCACAAAATTACTGAACTTAAAAACTTGTTTTTCTTACAGACTAATATTTACTTGCATTTTCCGAGGAGTTTTTTATTTGCTGTTATTGTGGGCCGGTTTGATCAAAATTTGCCCGGGCCAAAAATATCAGCCAGTCCGCCCCTGGTTGCAAACTAAAGGACAGTGTGGTGGCAATGTTGAGCTTCTTTTTTCTTCCTTTTTCTGCCTCTCAACCTTATTATTTGATAACTGTAGGCAGTGGCGGACTGGCTACCCTTCGACCCACCGGAAAAGCAAGCAAAAGGGCGCCAATAGGTGCTAAAGTTTATTAACTTTTGGGCTTGTAAAACGGGCCCCGTATTGAAAATCAGTTTGTTGCAAACATTGTCCTAATTCATCCTTAAAACTCTTGCAATGGACAACAGAATGAAAGAACTAGGTGGGAAATGAAAGGGGGGCTCAGGGGCTTGCAAAGTTTTGAAAACACCCTATTTAGAATGTCGGAACATGTCCCATGTTGAAAATCAAAGTTTTTTATCCACAATTGGCATTGGCATGAAGAAAACTCTCTGTCAAATTGACTGTATTTAAAACGTCTACACGGCTGGTAAAATTTGTAGGTATCAAATGATGTATTGTTCTCAATTTTATGTATCAAATGATGATATCAAATGATAGATTTTGAAAGTTGGACTCAAACCCAAAGCCCGTTTTTCAGTTAGCGAGATACTCCCTTTCAAGATTTTATAACGAAAGCAGCTTCTCTGGCCTAGGAGATGAGAATGAGATTAAATTCGATCTCGAAATATTTAGAAATTTGACGAAATATATGACTTCGTTCTCATCAAACGGTAACATAAAATATATTTTGAAAGTTTTGCAGCATATCATTGAGAAATGTAAAGGGGTGCCTCAGCACCTGCTAGCCTAATGACTATGTTGCTCCTGCCTCCACGCTACAGTTTTAAATATCATTTACAAAAGATATGATTCCAGTTCATCAGCGTGTGGAATTATGATCAGGTATTGAACATGTGCTCAAAAGCGTAGACTTGTCTGAAAGATATCTGATAACATATATTGGACAAATGGATTTTAAGAGATCTTGCTGCCATCCTTTTTGTGCAAATTGATGATTTTGCAGATTGATAGGCTCCCTCTCTATGAGAAACTGTGCGTAGAAATGGTAAAAGGATAAAGAACTTCTTAAGAAAAGGCACAGTTCCTTTCCAGGATAAAAAATTTGAAGAAAGCTTGGAAAACTTTAATAGCTAGTTGTTAATTTGAAACCAGTTTTTTTCCTGGTTTTAACGCACGAAAAGCAGGATGCCTATGAGTTGTTAGTTGAATTGCAAAACATTATAGCTTGCCACGGACAGGAAGTATTGTCCTCTATAGAGCAGTTTTCACTATCAAGGGATGGTTGATGGCCCAAAGAAAAAAGGACTATTATTCAAGAAAGACAACACAAGGAATATGCACATATTACGGAATCAAAAATCGGCAATACTTGAAAAATCTCCTTCTCTTTAAACAACTATTTTAACAAACTTTAACAAATAGCCAAAATAACCGTAATAGCCATAACGTTTATGTAAATCCCCCCTCCCCATCTTTGATTACATAATATGTGAACGTTCCCATAACCAAAAGCCAACACATCGATAATTTTATCCAGTTACAGCCATTCTGATCAGAAAGAACACATGGTAGTGCTCAGCTAATTTTTTTTCAAAGTGCGAGCCCCCAGTTATTGGATATCAGGCACTAGGATTAATTTGCATTAGCCATAAGTAAAGAAACTAATATGGTTAGTCAGAAGTCATTTGTTTCACAAAATTATTAGTCATCAGTCAGTAGTCTGCTAGGTAGCTAGTGAAAATCCCTACTTCCCCCTCCACAGAAATCCAATTAATTCAAGTATTGTGCACTTGCTTGAAAAATTACAAGCTAACCAAAATTACAAGACGTTTCATACTCTGAGGAGTTTCAGGCAAAAAAGCTTAGCATGTTTAAAATATTTGCTTTTTTCAAAGTCATTTTCAAAGCAAAACATGTTCTTTACAAGGTTTTCAGAAAATCTTGCAGAATTTGCAGATTGGGAAACTTGGCTATCAATCTTAATATTGCTCAACTTAAAGGTGAAGCTAAACTTTTTATGCAAACGTACTTTGGACAGTTGATGATTGTAATCAATTTTAGTTCTGTGCAAAGATTAGTTGCCTTCTGAAAGTTTTAATGTTTTTGAAAAAAATAACTTAGGGCAGAGGGTGCACCGGGAAATTTCCCGGTGTCCCGGTGGGACAGTCCGCTTCTGACTGTAGGAAAGTAAAGTACTAAAAACACAAGATTAAATTATTAGCTTTAAATACCGAAAAACATTATATCGAGAATCACATGTATTTCTGGCTTTCACTTTTAATACACCAAGGGCAATGGCCTTGATAGGAAAGTTCATAGGAGGGGCAAGAAACTTAGATTTTCTGACAAAAATTCTTAAAAGCTTTTATTTTTTCAAAAAATTTGGACATAACGTTATGTACGTCACGTGTCATAAATCATGTTACTCGAAGAATTTTCTTGTCTTTTCCTCTGAAAAAGGCATTTTTAAGTACTATGCCTTATTGGAAAAGATTGGCAATCTGATTCAGAACAACAGTCGAAATGACCATATTCAGCTTTAAAATATTTTATCTCTAAATGTAACACTTTGATAAAAATAGACAACCATGTTAAATTTCCGACAAGATCAAAAATCTTTTAAAAAAACAGCAGTTTAGCTTTACAGGGGGTTTTGACCCCCTCGCCCCCCCTTTATCTACGCCACTGACCAATGGGATAGTAGCGTAGCCAGTTGGTACGATTGAGAGGGCGAAGGCTGGTTGAGCGAGGATAAAATGGGGCAACACCCTTTAAAAGGCCAGAAAACGTCCTTTTTCAAAGAGCTTTTTTGACATTTGGGTAAGGACGCTCAGCCATCTTGCCTTCCCTCGCTACACCGCTGCAAGGGGACCAGTCAGAAATCGGAACATACTTAAAGGCAATCTGTCTCGTTGTGGATTGGTTAACGAGATTAATAGCTGGAACAATAGCCTAAACACGATTCCAGCGCTCCGCCATATTTTTTACAATGCGATAAATTGAAGGGGGACTGGAAACAATAAAAATCCCTTTGTTCTTATAACCAATCGTCGTGACAGATTGCCTTTAAGGGTATAGAAAAATGTATTCTGTACAGGAAGAAAGGAGGCACTAATATTTTCAGCATACATTACAGCATAGTCTATGACTACAGTCTCAGCCTCGTTGCTGTGCTTGTGTGACATCAGAGGCTTAAAAACATCGCACCACTGATCTATAAAAAAGACTGGATCGAGCTTCTAATGTGACCCGAGTGTCGCCATCCGAGAAGTGGGCCCCAGAGAACAGCCCATGCTAGGAGACGGCCTTGTTCTTGACGGAAGTGTCAGTCCTAGCAATGTTTTCAGCTGTTCTGGCCTTGTTCTTTCTCAGGACTCATACACACAGCATTACAGCTCTCACGTACTTATATCGTTTATTTTTTGGGGCCCTGTTCCTTTTGAAATTGAACAGGCTTGAAACTTTGGTGTTTCAAGACAATAGGAAGCTCGATCCAGTCTTTTTTATAGATAAGTGCATCACACCCACTAGCGTCCAAGATTTCACTTTAGACAAATATGTTAGATAAGATAAATATCCGTTTCCGCCCCGTGTTGATATCATCGATTTTGTATCTCACTATCTACAAACCTTCTTCGTCTTAAGATCAGATTCTACTGAAAACTTATTGTCGTTTGGACTCCTCGGTCGCAAGTTGCTTCGTTTTGAATATTAAAATATTTCTATGGATTTGGCCGGAATTTGATGTTATGAATTTCACTACAGCAATTCAATTGAAATGTAAAGGAAAAGCTAAATTCTGAAAAATGTGTTAATTCACTGCCAGGCAGTCCAAACAACATGAAATTTTCATCACAGACTAGTTCGTCCGCTTCTTCACGAAAGATTTCAGAGCTAGATAAAGAAATTGAAATAAGATCGTCATTTGGTGATAAAGTAGCCACGAGGCAGCAAGTAAAGGATTCAGAACTTTCCAGAAACTCAATAATTGACCTATCTTTATTGCAATCTGCCATGAACAGTTCGGCCATTTGCAAATCGTGTGCCAATCCAAAGTCAAAACTTTCTTTGGCGGTAAGAGATGGCAAAGGTCTGGCCTTGCCGAATTTACTTCAATTGTTTGCTCGTGTTGCCATAAAGAAACCGAATTGGTGACAAGCAGACGCTCAGAAGGAAAACATTGGAATGTTTTGACATCAACAGGAGATCTGTCATGGCATGCAATTCGATGAAAGGAGACAGAGAATCACTAGCCAAAGTTCTGCTCTGTCATGAATTTATCTGCTCCTGTAACAGATAAAGCTTATGCCAAGCATCTCAACATTATTTCTGATGCAGCCAAAGCAGAAGCCACTGAAAACATGCTACAAGCAGCAAAAAGAGTGAGGGACATCATATTAGAGAGGAATCCAGAGCTTGCCAGTGAGGATGAAGATGGTGCTGTCCCTGCAGCTATAACTATTGATGGGACTTGGCACAAAAGGGGTTTTTCATCCAAGTATTGAGTGTTGTGGCTATAAGTGTTGAAACAGGAGAGGTCCTGGACTATGAAGTACTATCACTTTACTGCCATGAATGTAAAGTGCATGAAAAAGAGAGCAAAGACTCTGAATCGTATAAGATATGGAAAAAAGCACATGAGGATAAATGTCAATTAAACTATGAAGTGTCATCTGGCAGTATGGAGGGTACTGGGGCCAATTCAATTTTTAAACGTTCAATTCATACAAGACAATTGAAATACACTACCTTTGTGGGAGATGGAGACAGTGACACATTTAGAGTAGTCAAAGAGTGTATTGAGAACATTTATGGCAGCCGTTATAAAGTGGAGAAAAAGGAATGTATAGGACATATCCAAAAGAGAACGGGGACAGCTCTAAGAAAATTGATAAAAGATTTGAGGGGAAAGAAATTAGAGGATGGTAAACCTGTTGGAGGAAGAGGACGGTTGACAGATGTTAAGGTCAATCAATTCCAGAGCAATTAGAGCTAATATCGGTAATGTGGAGAAGATGAGGCAAGCAGTGTTAGCTATTTTACACCATTCGGCAGGGCCGTAAATCCCGGGGGGGGACGGGGGGGACTGGACCCCCCAAAAATCTGGAGCGAAACGATTTTTTTGGAGAAATTACCATCATTTTCCTTGAAAGAAAGAAATCCCTGGTAGCCGGGTTAGAACCAAACTACGTTTTTCTGTGTTATTGCAACAAACCTCAGCCAATAAGGTTATTTTTGTAAGCAGAGTGGTTTTTAGAATTTTTACAAGATAGAAACTTACCGTTTTCTACCGTTTTTTTCCGTTTTCTACCGTTTTATTTTTGAAAACAAAGTATGAAATAAAAAGAGAGCAATCTGTCATTTTATTTGACCTATTTACTAACTTCTTTACGTACATTTCTATTATTTGTCTATTATATGCTTTTATTTAGTGAATCACTTTTTGTATCATTAAAATGTATTCATTTTTTATGTGTAAAGATGGCCTACTGAAAGCGTTCAAAATAAGAAGACGCACAATTCTGTTCAGAAAGTAAATTTCTACCAATCAATACAACAGTGTCCCATATTTCCCCAACGTCTGTCACTAAGGTTTAAGCACGACTCTTCCCCTCCACAATTTCACCCAATAAACAATAATCTGTGTTCTTCTGAAAAACGCCGAACTTTTTATCCTGAGCGATTCTAGTATTTTATTAAATTTAGTCTGGGGGATTCTTTTTTAGCCTTTCTAGAAGGTGAAATTTCAAAAATTTTCTTCTTGTCGGACCCAACCATGGTGGGTCCTCCTGCGACAGTAAACTTGATTCTTAGCACCCAAGGTTCAATTTCTTGTAGCCGTCTCTGAAAAATGTTATCCATCCAATTATCAACACAAGTCAATGTACTAAGGAATATCTATAAATACCTTCTGTAGAGCAGAAAGTCTTGAGAAGTCCAAAAATATTGACTTTTGTTTTTAAAGTAATTTGCCCCTCAACTGTTTCCATAACACACCCTTGTGGTGCCATGCCCACTGCATACTTTATATTCATTCGCTCTGCTGACCCCCCCAATTCACATGACAGATTTACGGCCCTGCCATTCGGTTAAGCCATCTGATGAAAGCACATCTCTCATGCAACAGCACAGATATTGCCCAAAAGCAGTGGCGTAGCTAGCCAAATAGCAGTGGTCATGCCCTCCCTCAAATTTGAAAAAATATGGGTGTGGCCATATTCTGCCACGCCCAATTTTTCAGTTGATGAGTTCCTTTGGGAAATTTTAATTTTAAGGCTTGCAACTTATAAAAAATTGTTTGATGAACCTTTGGAAAGAGCTTTTCTTATTATCTTGTTACACCATAAAATGACCTTTGTGTCTTATAGCTGTGACACTGTTTTGGTTTGTTGGTAATTTATACAGACAGAGTTCTGACAATTTCAAAACAGAACTGTACAGAAGACATACGAAAACATTAGTTTAGTATAGTAGATAAATTTAGCTTAAACAAATAATTGTGTTATTCTCCTAATTTCTTTCAATTTGCAGGCTGAAATACATTTGTAAAGTTTAGAGATAAGCTAAAATTTGTAAATAAAACAATAAATCACATGAAACTGAATGGGAGCTTTTTGGTGATATTTTTCACAAATAGTCTTATTATCAATCTATTGAAGGTAAGTTAAAGCCATCACGATTAACTAACAACCCGAATAGAACTGATAGATGAATAAAACAAATGGGCAAAGGAATATGCAATGTAAATATTGATATGAAATATAGGAAGCTAAAATAATGGATAGGCCTAGTTGCAAAATGTTTCCTGCAAAGTTAAGACTTAATAGAAAAATACCTTGCAAAAAAAGTTTAGCTTGATAAAAACATTTATGTTTCCACATATACTTGTGGTAAACATCCACATGATTGGATTTCCTTACTAAATCTAGCAAACAAGGGTTTTAAATGAAATAATTTGATCTTGTAAATTTTCAAATACATGAAAAGTTATAAAGAAATAAAACTGTTTAACTAACAAGATCAGTAACATGCTTGACTTGTCGCTGGTCATCTTATTTAAACATCTATAAGTAGTAAAAAGGTACTTTCAATTACAAGGGAAGTCAGTAGAGCTTTGAGTTTGACTTTAATTGTGTGTAAAAACAGTGTTATTGCATGTGATAATAAATAAAAAATTGAAGAATAACTTTAAGCAAGTTTTGGCATTCCTATCCATTAACTACAACCTTATTGTCCTAATCATAATATGGTAACAATGCTCTTAAAGGGCTTAACAGTTTCTGAATATGCTGCTAAATGTCTGGAAAGTTTAAGCTCTCAAATCTGTTGGTTTGGAAAATAACACTGCTATCTCCTCCATCCATCTCCATTGAAACAGCACCAAGATTTGGCATTCATTTAATCAAGAAGATTTTCTCCAAATGTTCAACTAGTAACAATTGATTACTGAAAAGGCTGAGAGTTTGGTTTGGTTGCATAAAATGATCCTGCTCGCTGATTTTATGCCCAAAAATGGCCTTTCGTGCCTGTCACTTCTCCACATAGTGCAAAACCACTAAGGCTGAAAAACCCTCTCATTGCCATAAAATGTTCTGGAGATTAACATGAGTCGTGGCTGCTTGGCAATAAGCTTTTGTTTGCATTTTACTTACAGAGAATTACCTCCCAGCTCGTGGATCTAGGCATAGCAGCGCCGCCATCGATGCCTCGCATTCGCGTTCATGAAATAACACAGGGCGGTTCTGATGATTATAATGATGGTCATGCCCTCTCGAAATGGCATGACTAGCCTTTGTTCTCTCCTGCGTCACTCCTATTGTTAGGCATGACCAAACATAGGGAACCAGCGTTATGGGCATGACTAAAACACAGGGTTTGGTCATGCTCATAGTTATGGGCATGACTAAATTGGAAACCCTCTGTTTTAGTCATGCCCGACAATAGAAGAGCGCCTGCGGAGGGCTCCATATTGTTGCGTGGAACCATAGGGCTCCAAAGGCGAATAGCCTGAGCCATCAGGAGAATATGACTTTATTCTTACGAAAATATAATTTTTTGAAAAATGTTATCTCTGGAAATAGATGGTCATGCCCGGCATGACAAGCACGACCGCTAGCTACGCCACTGCCCAAAAGAAAGATCATCATGGTGCAAGTTCTGGGTCGATAAAGCTTAGACAACATCATTTTTTGATGAATCTCAGAGGCTACCTTCATCCTTTTTTAGTGCTTTAGAGCCAACTTTCAAGAGGCTTAGTGACTCTAATTTGCTGAAAAGATGCCAACTGGGTTTGACCCAAAATCAAAATGAAAGCTTTAATAGCACAATATGGATGCGTTGCCCAAAAGAAAACTTTTGTGGTCTACGCAGAATAACTCTTGCAGTATCAGAAGCTGTTTGCATCTTTAACTGTGGTGCTGGTGCACAGCACAAATAGCACTCTGAGCTTCAGCAGGAATTAGGGGCTCTGGCAGAAAATCAGTTGATGCTGTTAAAAGACAAAACTGCAGAAGAATAAAGTCTGCCTCAAGAAAAGTAAGTGACAAATATAAATTCCAACGATGGCAGAAATCAAAAAGCTTTTTAAAGCAAATTGAAGAAACAAGGAAGCACTATGCTTCAGGTGCATTTGACAAAGCTGGAAAAGCATTTGCATCAACCAGTGGGAAGAGAGATTTTACATATCCATCCCACAGGTTATAAGTTACATACAGCCTTTCAAAAGACAGTAGAAGACAGAAAATGCTTTTTAGAAACTTAAAGTTATATGTAAATAGATATAACCAAATCTTTGCTCACTCAATCAATTCTTATCTACCAAAGAACAATGTAGATTTATGTCTTCAACTTTAAAGCCCATTTTCTCAGGACATCAAATTTGGCACTAATATATTTCAGGAAAGAACAGCTCTTCAACAGTATGACCCATCATCTTGAAATTTGGTGTGCATATCAACATAATAACGTTCTTTAATTTAAATTGAGCTTTTTTAATTTAAGCAAAGATGACAGCTGTTTCCATGGAAACAGTGTTTTTCTTAGATTTTTTCAAATTGCAATGCCCTACACAAAAATGCTCAATTTAAAACATGCAGAATAATGTTCCAATTTTCTGTTCCAAATTTGGCCCAAAAATCTTTAACCATAAAGGAATTATCTTTACTTTACTGAAAAAATGACGGCCGAATGAAATTAGCATAAATTAGCATGGATAAGAATCATAAATATTTTTTATACACCAAAGGGATAATAATGTTATACAATAACAGTATGTAACATTTTTCTTATTCAATAATGCAAATATAACACTATATCTAGCATTTTTGCTCTAGGGCTATTATAGCTTGCAACTGGTCTAGTGCCCCCTTAAGATTCCAATTTTATGATTCATTTTCCTTTATGTAAGAAAGTTATTCATTGGAACGTTCTCTTTGAGCACTAACATCAAATTTAATGCAAAATATTGCAAATATGCACATGCAGCTAAAGAAATGGGTGCTTTGCTGAAGATAAAAAGTTCTTATTATCGAATTCAGTTTTTTCAGAAACCCTAAAAATCATTCACCTCACGATTAGGCCAGAAAAACTAAAAAGATTTCACCGAAACCTTGAAATGATGGGAAAAACCATAGTTTTGGTAAACCAATGAGGATACGGGTCCCACGCCACCGGGGTGGCCGGCGGGGTCATGCCCCCTCCCTACTTTTTTGGTAAGCAAAATATTTCCAAAGAGACCCTGTTTTGAAGCACTAAATACAAGTTTGACTTATATAACTTGGCCCCTCCACCCTGAAATTCGTGGCGTGGGCTTTGGGCTACACAAACCAGTTTAAAACCAGGTTTTTGGATTTCTAACTGGGGATAACCAGTGGGGATAACAGTTGTTGAATCTGGGAAGGAGCATTTTGAGGAGATTGTAATAAACGAAAACAATTCAATTCATTTCCATTTCGAACTCTATACAAAAAGTAATGGAGGAAAATGGAGAATGGTTTAGATGTCGCAGATGGGAGTAAAAATAATGGAGACAGCACGGGAAGGATTGACCTGAGAAAGCTAGGAGGAATTTTAACCTCTATAGGTAGAGGTCAGAGGTATGATGCAGAAAATGAAGATTCATTTTTAGAAAAGGCAAAGCTAAAGAGCAAAGCTAAAGTTGTCAGCGCTTGGAACAACGTGAAATATGGTGAGAATTTTTGCAAATAGCTATCATTTGAAAGTAACTCTAGGCCTACCTACTGATGATTTTCATTAGGTGGAAGTTTCTGTCGGTGAAACGAATTGAATATGCACATCAACCCAAGGTAATATTGCTATTTCAAGCTGCTGTACTGCGTTCAAGCTGCTGTACTGTACTGCATTCGACGCTGATGTGGTTGCCGTACAGTATGATTCAAATGAATAACAAAATTTATAGTGTCTAGGGACTGAAAATTTTCAAGAACATAACTTGGTCATTCACTCCTCTTTTCGCTCACCACGCTGTTAGCAAACTACGATAGTCTTAGTTTTACAATTTCTTAATGATTTTTCATGATAGCTACGACAAAAAGTTCAACTAAGTTTCTCTGTCGCATTTTACTAAAAAAACTTCATTTTAGTTTTGACTCACATTTGTACAGGGTAGGGGATATGAGGTGGCTTGTAAATTCAGTAAGATTTGCAATTCACTTTCAATTTCACTGCTTCAGCTCATATCTTAGTCAAATATTTAGTGCTCTAAATTAAAACATTTTTGAACAGGTTTCAATGTGCCATACAAGCCATCATTGCTGGAAGATTCTCCAGTCTGGTTTTTAGGAAAATGTTATGACAAGAGAAGGCTAGGTAAGAGCTGGCAATTGTTTTGTACATTGTACAGAATTCTGTGACTAAAATTTGTATTCAATGCTTTTTTCTTTGTTTAGTCATTTTGATACAAATCTATATGAAGTATTTTTACAAAAAGCTCTTTTCATTGTGGGATGAAATAAAACAATAACTATAAATCCACTTAAAACTGTAGCTTTTACAACAGAATTGTTCAATTTAAAGCCTTTTATCGACAAAGGGTGTTAACCACCTGTTGTTCTTATCAATTTCCTCTTATCCGAGTTTTGTAGAAGGAGATATATAAAGCCAAGGACAAAAAATTGTCTTTCATTAAGAAAATATTTTTATCTTTAGATGATGTTGACTATTCCAGACAAAAGGAGAAGTTCCAAATATGTGATATTGATGGATTTTTTGAGGACTTTGGTGCATTGATTTGGTTGACATACAGAAAAGAGTTTCCCCAACTTCAAAATTCAACATTAACTTCTGACTGTGGATGGGGCTGCATGCTCCGAACAGGGCAGATGATTCTAGCTAATGCACTTCTTATGCATTTTTTGAGAGATGGTATGGCTGTTTTTGATTAAAATATAAAAATTTTCTTGCAAAAAATAAGTTTTTCATTTTACCATTTGAAAACTCTTTTCCTCAGCACTAATCAGAGTTATAAATAAAGGCATGATCTCAACCAAGAGTTGATGTAATATCAATGTTTTGACCAAGGTACACTCAAAATAGAATAACTGCCTCCTATTTTGTGTTCATTGACAGATTGGAGAAAAACTGGGAAATTAGGACATAATGTAATGGATTACCATTACAGGATGGTTTGTATCAATCATTTCAACTTATATTTTACATCTAAATGTTTGTTCTGTTTTTAAAAGAATTATATAGAATTGCTTTTATAAATTGTTGGATATGATACTGTCACAAAAGTCAACTTGTCTAAAAATTGGGATACATTTGAACCTATGTGGGACATTCTCCATAAATCTTTGATAAGATTAGTGAGAATGTCGATGTATCTAAAATTTTGCTAGCAAAGCATTATGTTGCTTTGTCATGGCCATGTCTTTGTAAAAAACGTTTTTTGTGTACTTTGATTCCTCAAAAAATATGGTGCAAAGAAAAAACATAGCATATCTTTTTAATTTGTAGATCCTCAGATTTTTTAACGATGAAGAAAGTGACTTTAGTCCATTCTCACTACACCAACTAGTTAGAATCGGAGAACAAAATGGGCATAAAGCTGGTGATTGGTATGGTCCATCAAGTGTTGCCCACATTTTAAGGTTTGTCATAAATTTTTGTATCAAAAAGCAATTTACTATAAATAAATAAGCTTGTTTTTTTAATTTTGTTCATCACATGTATTAAGGGTTTAGCTCTGTAATGAAGTGCTTCAAACAATTTCTAGCAATGAAGGTGACAAATAAAAAGCTATTCTATATTTCAAATTTTTCAAGCTCTCTCCTTCTTTCATTGGCTCCTTCTCTGTGTTGATTTAACAATTTTGCATATTTTCTTTAAAAGTGGCAAAAAACTAATATAGGCACACAGAAAACTGCCAGATAAAGAATCATTTTGGGCTTGCAAGTCCTTACTTTAGAATTTTGGACATACGTCTCTAAAACTCATGTTTATAACTGTTGCAACAGCTGCAAAGAAGGGTTCATGGCTATTAATGCTCCTGATTAAAAATGATTTTGTGTTTAATTTAAAAATTTGAGTGAGTTTAAGAATTTGGATTGCTTAAGTTTGCATTCTTTCATTTTCCTGTTCCAGTTTTCATATGTGGTCTTTATGAGGAAATTTTTTTGAGAAAAATACTCTCTCACCAAAGAGATTAATTTCTTAAGCAGATTAAGGTTAGCAGCTGCAGTCTATAGGAATCATCATTAAGAATTGCCTGAAAAAGTGAAACAGATGTCAAAGAAGCAGTATTAGCAAAATGTCATTGCCTTATCTAAGCAATCATGTAGCTATGAAAAAATCTCACAGAGAAAGACATTTGGAAATAATTGTGACTCTCAAACTTGCTATTGTTTTAACATTTGGCTGCTAGTGTTCATTTAACTTGGGATTTTATTAAAGTTCAAAATTAACATTATAATGTCAATTGTTTATCTAGAAAATTATAGCTGTTTATCTAAAAAATTATCTCAATTCATTTTTAGTACCGCAATGAAGAATGCAGTGCATCCAACATTAGAGGGTGTTTGTGTATATGTTTCACAAGACTGTACTGGTAAACAAATTAAACTTATTCCTAGCTGAAGATATCATGTAGGAATACTTGGTAATAGCTTCTATGTGTAGCTAGAATTCCTTGAAAAATGTGATAAAATATTTACAATAATCATCCATTTTTGTTAGCAGAAAGACAGGGAAGTGAACAAAATTATTTTGGCTCCTTGTTTTTCTGTATTTAATTGTTACGTTTTTTTGAAATCATGATTATCATCACAAGAAAATATCTACTTCTACAACAGCATAAAGTTGATCTAAAAATCATTTGATTGCAGACAGTTTATAAACACCTGCAACAAGTCCCTTGACAATCCCTTTTTAAGTCCTTTAAAATTAAACTGTTATTGAAAACATATGCTTTGTAAAAGGTGTAATATAAAGTTCCAATTCAAAGTTGTTTAGAAGTAAAAAGGTGTTAACTTTCTATTTAGAAGTTGTTTGCTTTTATAAAACTAATATGAATACATACCTCATTTTTAGTGTATAAAGAGGATGTGATTAACCTGGCAACTGAATGTAGGTGTTGTGAGAGCAAGGACTGCAATGATAAAATGTGGAGAGCAGTTTTAATCTTAGTTCCAGTCAGGCTTGGAGGAGAAGGACTGAATTCTATTTACATACCTTGTATTAAGGTATTTCTTTTCAAAATATTCAATAATGATTTGCAAAGTAATACAAAGAGAAAATTAATTTCTTCTCAAAGCTGTCAATTTTTTAAGGATTTGTCTGCTGAATTTTTGTTTTCTTTTCAATCAAGATTTTTTAATCTTCTTAATTTAGTTTTAAAATCTTTTTTTTGTCAATGAAAAAAAAGAAACAAAAATTTTCTTTGGATGTTTATCAGTAGCAGAAATTATTTGGGCTAAACATCTGCAATACTGACCCCTTGGATAGCATATTAAGAGTAGAGGTGGGTGAGACACAAAGAACTGGATGAGAAATTTCAAATGAAGGGATACCCAAATCAGAGAGTTAACATTTATATCATGAAATACAATTAAAATAGAAAATTGATTTTTCACTTTTTTCACTTTTTAGGGTTTATTAACACTGGATCACTGTATTGGAATAATCGGTGGTCGTCCAAGGCACTCATTGTATTTTGTAGGATTTCAAGGTATATTTTTCTACTTTTTTTAAGTACCTTTCGGTTTAATATATTCTATTCAGCTAAATATATTAGATATTGATAGTTTATTTTATGTATTAAGTTTATTTTTAACTTGTCAATTTTTACTGAGTTTTTTTGACTATTTTGTTGAATTGGAAGTCTTGGTTTGAGACTTTACTGTTATAAAAACATTAACCTGCATCAATATAAACATACTATGTATTTTCTATCATAGAAAATAAGTTCCTGTACTTAGACCCTCACTATGTTCAACCGATGGTGGACATGTCAAAAAATGATTTTTCAGTAGATGTAAGTTTTTTACCATCATACATTGTTTCTTTCAGTGTTTTTATCTGTTTGTTTTCTAATGAGATTCTTTCTTCCTTCTCGACTTTAATTGTATTTATTGGGAATAGAGATTTTGCCCACTTCATTTAGTGAATTATGTTTTAATCTCTTGTTTAATATTTGAACATCTGAGAAAATCTGAGAAATTATTTTGCAGACAGATGCAATAGATCAAACAGTCATAAGCAAATATTTCCAGTGATGAAATCAGAAGATCTGATACAATCTTTTCAGATGACCCAAAACTCCACCTCTAAAATGCCAATATTTTTAAGTTTTTGTTGTGTCTCATCAGAAATTTCCTTTTGTATCATGAAAAGACAAGGAAATAGCTGAAAATGTTTAACACATTTTGGTTTCATGTGTTTTCCAACCCTCTTCTAATTAACATCATCCTAAACCTGTAGAGCATCTAATAAAAGGGGCTTGGAAAATTGGGGTGTTTATCTCTCTAAGTTGAAATGTAAAGGAGGGTAAATACGAGGAAATTTTTGGAGAATTAAAGATGTTGAATAAAAAATGTTATGAAGCAAAAGGGTTTTTTTTGTTTTCAATTTGCTAGTAACTTTTTATATAAAGTAATTGATACCAAACGTTCTTGTCTCTATATTCGCCAATACAATATACTACTGTCAATCGTCCTTCTTTGAACATATCTAAAAATGAACTGTTTTGAAGTATAGTTCATAAATGTTTCAGTGAATGTAGCATTGTTTAATAAGTTTTATCTTAAAAATTGTAATTTATCAGACTTTTAGATGTCCGTACCCACGAAAAATGGGAATCAGAAAGATGGATCCATCTTGCTGCATTGGTTTTTATTGTAGAAAGAGAGAAGATTTTGATGCGTTCTGCAGGGAAACGGTTGAGGTGAGAAAATGTGCTTCCAAGTAATAACTAAAAGCTTCAGTGCCTTTCAATGGCTTTTAAAAATCTATAACCGTAAATTTCTTGCTAATACCAACATAATTTCAATTGCAATCAAGTGAATTTTGTATGTCGGAACTCTTTGCATGATCGGTATTCTAAAGACAATCGATAGATACAAATGGAAACAGTTTCATAACTTTTTTGTGCAGACATGCAGAATCAAAAGATATTAGAAAATTGATCACATAAAATTGTTTGGAGTAGATTAGTTTTTCGTCGATTAATTAAATACACTAGTCTTAAATATACAATTTAAACTGTACATGAAAGCTAATCAAATCGATGGATATATAATCAGTAAAATAGAAAAGGAAACGAAGAAATTAACAGTTTTTTACTTAATAGTAAACAACTGATTGATTGCTGATTGGTACAAATTTTCAGCTTACTTTCCTTGAAGGGATCTGTATTTGTTGTTTGTTCTCACAGATTGTTCAAGCCATTTAAGATATATATGGATTAGTACAAAGACATTCTCATCGCACTTAATTACATTCTAAGTGCCGTTCGCACTTAGATTTACAATTAGCAGATCATCATTGATACTGTATAATTACAGTATAATTATTGTCAAATTCGATCTTCCATTCTTCACGGTTCTTATCAATCATGCTTTGTACCTTATGATTTTCTATACGCACCTATGAAAATCTAGAGTGTAGTTTCAAGATAGGAAACTACGTGCTATTTCATAATTTTTTTATCTATTGAATATATGTAGGACACTGATATGGCGATTAATGGTTTTTTTAGGGAAGAGCCTGTGCTATTGTTGACTTAGGCAGTCTGCAAAATATTTAACTTATTTTGCCCATTTAGAGATGTTTAAAGGGTGTTCTTTCAGTTCAGTCGCTCGAATAGCGTTATACCATTATTTGGTGTAACTATAGTTTTATTCTCGTTTAGGTATTGAAACCGCCAATGCAACGCACAGAATATCCAATTTTCATTATTTGTGAAGGCTCAAAACCTTCAACGGTATTGGATACGCCTGATGGCAAACGGATGAATTATGTTACTCGTACAAAGGTAGGCTCGTTTAGCATTGAAGGGGACACGCGAAGCAGGACTCAGCGAGAGACCCTAGGGCATTCAGATCATAGAAATCATGGACAGAAACAGCCTCGAAGAAAGCAGAGAAGTAGGGAAGCTGACCTGAGTGAAAGACGACAAAGATATAGCGAGGAATATTTTGTTGTTGATTAGGAAAGATAGCTTTCAATATCGAATGTCAGCCCTTTTATAAGTATGTTTATCTTCCAGGGTATAGATTACATTTGGTTGATAAAAATCCAGTTGATTTGTGTACACTGTAAAATTATTGTAAGATATAATGGAACACTTTTGGTTTATTGAAATGATATATTCAATCATACAAGACCTCTGACAGAGGCTGAATCACGTGCAGAGCAAAGCCATATGCAAAAGCTTATGATAATTCCTCAAGACTTGATCCTGCATGGGTCGATCTTTAGCCGAGGAGCAAATATCTAGTTTTAGGAAAGTGCTTGAGAAATTAGTGAAATTAGTGAAATTAGAAATTACCTTTCTACAGTAACTGTTAATTACAAAGATTGAAACGAAAATGCCTCTTTGATGTTTTAAGCCCGACGTTGAAGCCTATTGAAAGCCACTATTCAAGCAGATCCTTTGCTCTGCTGTCTTTTTCTAAGACAAATTTTACGTCGAAAAAAAGTCAACATTTTATATGAAGCAGCAGATCCTTGTTATTTAATTGTTTTTTGAGAGTTGCTGATATTTCAAAGAATATTTCTAAATATGCGTTGATTACATTTCAGTGCTAGCAAAAAACCTTAATTTATATCATTTGCGAAATAATTTGCTTGATTTCAATCATGTCACAGTTGACGTCATAATTTCAAATTTGTATTTAATTTTTTGTAGAAAGCAGTTTGGCCATTTTTTGTATAAAGGTTGTTTTGCCAAAACTCTGACATCAATAATTTAAGTTTTGGTAGAATAAAAGTTTGATTAAAACAAATACAAATTTGATTAGTGATCGTTGAGACCTCGGTCTGTTACCTGTGTAAATACTTCATTCATTTTAAATGTATTGTCCTCCTGCCTTTCGTTTTTCGTAATGGGTAAATTTTTGTTCAAACTCAATTGCTTTAACAGAAACTGCACGGAATTTTCTTAAGAAACCGTCCATGGAAAAGCCGACCTCTCAGTTGACAGAAAAATAAGAATTCATAATGTTGATCGCCCCTAGACTTACGGAATTGCTCGAAATACATCTTTTAGGGATTGAATGGAAATTTTTCTTAAAGCACCCTTTCTGTTTTCTTCTTTATTGATAAAAAACTGCTTCCCATGGCAATATAGGTGCAAAATAATATTGTAAGAGATTTGAATTACAGTACGAGCGCTGCGCTGGAGTAGGGATCCATCTTTAGCAGGGTTACCATATATTCAGAATAAATGGCGGCCATATTTTCACGGAAGACGGCTAAAATCAGACAGCCATCCAAAATATCCAAGACAGCTACATTTTGGCTAATTTGAAAAAGTACAATTGACTATGTATGTCACAAAACCTCTGACTTGCTTTTAATTTCAATTTTCTGTTATGTTTTACTTTTTCATGTTAAACTCATGCATGTTATTTTTCAACATTTGCAATTATAAGAATACTTTTAAAAAAATGTTGAATATTGCCTGTGAAAAAATGATCGTTCCCTGTGTATTTTTGTGGCTTTAACATGCAGTCAAAACTCGGCCAACTATTGCTTCTTCGGTTAATCAATTTTCGACGGGCAAGGGATTTGAGAAACGACCAGAACAAAAAGAAGGAGCTTTGCCATCAAAACGACCAAATGTCAAGTCAACCGTGGTCTTTAGTTACTGTCTGTTTGGCACTCATAATTTGTTTGAGCAAAAACACCCAGAGTAACGACTAGCCTCGTTTTAAAGTATTCAATGGCGGGAAGGCAGAAGCAGGAAGACCTCGTATTTCAATTTCTATGGGCGGAAATGACTTGGAATAGCAACGAGGGTTGCTTGATATCTGAAGACCTAGAGGCTGCTATCAAGATATGCATAGAAAGGTATGTTTTTCTACGTCCATCCTCATCCGGGCAATTCTTTGTTATGTGGTCTAGTTTTGGTATCTTGCTTAAAACTGTTTTTATTGCAAATTTATGTGCAGAGCATGCCTGCGAGGATGGTTGGATGTTGTTATTTATCCCCTTACACCAGCTTGTAAATTATTTATGCTCTTCTCACTGGTCATAGAATGCTTTTATAGAAAAATACCCTTGTTAATTTCATGAGTATGAAATTATTGATGTATGGTCGATTTATATCAAAGTCACAACTGATGTTGTATGAAAGCCTATAACTCTTTGCAAAACATAATTTAACCGATATGCATATTTGGATTAAATTTTATGTAGCCATGACTGGCAGTTAAACGTTTTACTGGAGTGACTGTATTACAAAGCAACTCAAAATTTGTGTTTGCATTATTTTCTGCCTAGCATCTGAAGGTAGTTTTTGAAAACTGACAAGTTATGTTTATTGAGCAGTGTATTGGTCCTTGGTGAACACAACTTGTCGTTTCTATGCATAGAATTGCAGAGAGCTGTCAACTCCCATCACACTTGGTGAAAGTTTAGTCATGTCAGGGACTCAAGCCCCAGGCCCATGGATTAGTAGCCTGTGACCCTAATCACAGAGCCATCCTTCCACCTATTGGCTTCATGCTTTAAACCTGAAAAAGTTGTTCTACAGAAGAGAGCACTGTAATGAAGTGTCTTGAAGTAAATCCATTTTAGTGTTTTAGCAGAGAAAACCATTATGCTGACTTTGTTTTAATCCAAAGTCCATATAATAACTTTTACAAAATGACATCGATGCCAAACGAGAAAAGCTACATTCATCTACTTACATTTACAAAACATAATTAACAGTTTTAAATAATTAACATGTTTACAAAGCTAGGTAAGATAATGTTCTGAAATAAAAGGTTTCAGTAACAATTAATGTTTTTTCTACCATCACACAAATAAATAGAGAAGCTAAATACTGAAAATCAAAAAATCATTTTGAGATAAGGGACTTGATTAACACTTGCTTATACTGCAAAGTAGCACATGTGAATGAACAAGCTGTAATTTCTACAATTTCTACTCAAATGCAATTTCCATTAGTTTTATGGGTAAATGTTAGCCTGACTTTGACAGTCGCACAATTCAAGCACCCTCCATTTCAAATTGCATATTCTGCTCCTTCATTGACAGTTTTAAAGGGGCCCAAGGAGGCCATGGCCCCAGGCCCCATGCTTATGTAGCCAAAAGGAGTCCCACACCTTAGAAAAAAGATAGAAATTGTAAAGAATATGGGCCCCACAGATGTTTTTGGTCTTGGGTCCTGCAGTCTCTAAAACAGCTGCTGTGCTCCTTGTATTATTCTTCTGAGTTTCTGCATTATCTTAACTTATAAATTATAGCCTGAGCCTTGCTCTAAGATGGTAAAAAAAGATGCCTAAAGCTGAGACTACTTTATTGAGTTTGATTGTTTCAAATGACATCTAAAGTCGTAAATTATAGAACTAAAGAGCTGTTTGACACACACTCTATGACAATCCTGGGAACAGCAAATTTCATAAACTGAGAAATTATTTTTGGTTTATGTAAATCCCAGTTTCATTTTAAATTTAGTCTCTAACCAATGTGGATCGAGAAGGCAATTGCTGAATGGAAGGACATCAATGCTTTTTGTATTTATTGGAATTAGATGAAAAGGTGTAGTTAACGTGATTTTTATATTTTTGGTAATTAATTGTTTTGTGAAAATGAAGATTGGCTTCATCAAGAGTTCTTGCTTATTCAAATGTTATTTCCAGTGTGGAGGCTAATTGAAGGTGGGCTTATAAGTGGGGGGAGGCCGTAAGGATTTAAGTCAACAGAAGACAGCACACAAATACTGCTACTATGCCATCAGCAAAAATATATTTTATTACATTGGAGTCTTTTCTCGCTTCATTTGCTTTGTGATGAGGCTATGCGCTGTTCCCAGAGTTTGATATTAGCTCTTGCTGATTTGGGAGTATCTGGGGCTTTTCTTGGATCCTAAAAAGTTGAAAAAAGATTTTTTTAATGTATTAAAGATTTTGAAATTTCATGCAAGTTTATTTACATGGTGAACAATTTTTTATTTCAAAATATGCAGTAGCAGTCAAATTTTCAATTGGTTTTCTAAACCAAGCAAAAATTATGACCATTATGAAAATTATGACAAAAATTGCGTGAATAGAAGAGATGCATATCAAGAAAGTCTACTTTTAAATAATCTTCAAATCACTGACTTTATTTCAGCTTCTATTGCGTATAACAAAAGAAGGCAAAAGGAAGCTCATTGTGCACTATTTATGTTGATATGAAGGTTTCTCCAAAGCAAAAAGATCGCTAAGAACTTGTGCTCAGATGAAGCCCTGTATGCTGCTGGGGCCAAATATTATCCATTACTGATTTATGTGTGTCTGTGGTTGATTATTCTCGGGTTGCAGTGTTCCTTATTCACTACGTGATAGAAGTACCTTACACAGTTGTTAAGCGTCTTTATTTCATACCATAGTTTAACTGGGTACTAAGTAGATTCATGGCATCCAATTTCTAAACAAAGGTCCAATTCAGAAGCCTATCTTACTTATGAAATTTATGTTTCCATTCCTCAAATTTGTACAAGGCTATCAATTTGCTAAACAAATCGAATATATTTAAGGGGGCCCCCCATAGTAGTTGTGATTCACCCATTCACGCTCAATTTTTTGACTTCACGCATTCACGCACTGCAAAATTGGATTTTCACAATCACGTAAACAATTAATGTAATATCAGCTATTGCTCATCAGTGCCCTGTTTGAAGGACCACAACACTGGTTTCAAACTTTAGATACTAATTTGGTATTTAAATATCATTGGTTTATTGCGCGCCAAATTGAGGCAATTTTTTAGATAACCATTCAAAATTTCATTCACGTATTCACGGATAGTTAAAGCTTTTTCACAACAAAACGCAAGGAAAATTCATGTTTCACGCTTCACGTAGAAATATAATTCACGGAATCACGCATATAGAATCGAGATTTCACGATTTCAGGCAAGAAAACGAAACGGTCAATAACGCATCACGCAAAAATAAGGGGGCAGGGGCAATCAATTAATGCTGGTAAGAATTTCATACACTTTTTTCCTACTCCAAGGTTAAATGAGAATGTTAAACCACTCTACTCCACTCCACTCCACTAATCATGCAATGCAACTCTGCAATAATTTGGATCCCTGTGTTATGATGTACAATAAAACTAAGATATTTTGTCAAACAGTATCTATCTTGTCAGGCCATTCCATTATCCAGTTTCATTCCATATAATTTTAATCTATTCTTGAATCTCGATTACATACCTGATTTGACTGAAGCTTTCTTGGTGATTTTGCCTTTGCAACATCTTTGGTTGCAGCAACTGCTTTAACTGGAGACACCTTCACCTCAGTGCTCTTGTGAGTCATCACACTCTCTTTATTGTTATTGTTTGTGTTCTTTTTCTCCCATGATTCCGCAAGACTCTTTCTCCTATCTTGCAACTCCCTTATCTCCTGTTTCTGCTTTTGTTTCTCTTCCTGCATCTTTTCCTGTTGTTCTTTCCGCTTCCTCCGCTCACTCTCTTGTTGTCGCTTCTTCGCATCTACGTCAATCTTGTCCGCTTCCCGTCGTTTTTCTTCCTGTATCTTTTCCCATTGCATCGCTAACGGATGCGCCTTCTTAACTGGCTTGCTTTCCTAAAAGTGTCACATAGATTCAGAATCAGTCTTAGACTATCTTAATCTATCTAGGCTATTTTTGATTGCTGTAAGAGGCAAAGACATGAAATCTGCCATCCAGTATTGATAAAGCAAATTTTCTCAATTGATTCTTTTCATCCAAGTTTCTTTGAGAGTAAAATACTCACACACAGAGTGTTACACGAGCGTATTTTCAGGAATAGGGTTTGTGGAAAATCCCGGAAACATTTTAAAAACTTCGTTTTCTTTTTAAAGTGCTGTTCTTTTTTCTGAAAATAATTGGCGTAGTCACCAAATCAAAAAAACCGAAAAAATCATTACAGAACAGATTAGCCAGGGCTAATTATTGATAAAATACGGTACGACGCAAACATTACATACACATTTCTGTAGATCAGTTCAGTTACTTCAAAAGAAACAATTTTCATTGCTTTTTTGGATGAGCCCCAAGTGTCAACAAATCTTACCTTGGATTTTTCTGTTGCTTTTTTATTGATAACACTTGGCTTATTCTTATGTTCTTTTGGTTTCTCGATCTCATCTTCTTCCGCTGCGTTCCCTTTCGACTTCTTTCTTTTTAATACTAGCTTCTTTCCAGGTGAAGGTGTATTGATACCAGTGGCCTTCTTTCGTTCAATAAACTCGTCTTCTTCTTCACTCTGGTCACCTAGATCACTGCCTTCTTCATCCACTGCCTCATCATACAGGCCTGCTTCTTCACCAACCTCTTCGACTTCCTCTTCCTCATCCTCTTCTTCTTCATCGCTATGTTTGTCATTTTGACCATTCATCTTCAACTTATCTTCCATTTTGATATTCACTTTAGCTTCCTGTTTCCTCACCCCCGGCTGATCTGTACCTTTATTGAACATATGAATGAATTTCTTTGTTATTCCCGGGGCGACGTTGTACTCGCTGTTGCCAATCATTTTAGGGCTTTTGTCAGATGCTTTCGATCTTACTTTGACGCTGCGTCCAAGCAGCATAGATTCATCTTCTGGTATTTCATCAATATTCTCTCGAGCATCTTCTTCTCTATTGCTTTCATCTGCGTCATCCCCAGATGCCTTTTTGTGCGTTCTCCTGTATTCCATCTCCTTTCTCTTTTGTTCCGCTATTTCTCTTTCAACAATGCTTAGTGAGTTACCCCCTGGCATGTAGCTGTCGCCTTCTTCATCACTACCTTCACTTTCTTCTACTCCGTGTAACTTTCTGAATTCGGATTCCTTCTTCCTGAAATCATCAATCTCCTGCTGTATCTTTGATCTTGCTTCTGAATTGAATGACGGACTGGTATCGTTTTCCATACTCTCGTCAACAATATCATCTGATTCCTCTATGTTGTACTTCTTTTTAAGCTCTTTTTCGCGTTTTTCGATTTCCTTTATCTCGAGCTCAATTCTGTCTTGCACTGAAACTGGTTTTATCTTCTCATCTTCACTGCTTTCATCATCAGAGCTGTTAATTCCATTGCTCTCTACCGCGGTACTACCTTTTAACTCTTCTTCACGTCGTTTCTGGTCTTCTATTTCAAGATTTATTTTCACTGAAATATCATTCTTTTCTTCTTCACTAATATTATCATCTTCTCCCTCTCCCGAATCTACATCGTCTTCTTCCTTTACGGATTTTCTTCTGACTTCTTCCTCCCTCATTTTCTCTTCTTCTATCTCAAGTGCTATTTTTTCCCAGGTGCTCAGTGTTTCTGTTTTTTCTACTTTTTCGTCATCACTTATTTCTTCTATCTCTTCACCTCTTCCCTCATCTATGTCACTTTCCTCTCTGAAAACATCTTCGTTATCTTCTCCATCTGATTCTACATTGGTGGCTTTTCCATGAGCTAAACGTAGCTCTTCTTCTCGCTGCTTCTGTTCTGCGAGCTCCTGCTCGATCTTCTCTTTTGCTGATAGATTGCTTTTTGATTGGTTTGATGCGGATTCATCTTCTTCGTCTTCTATTTCTATTATCTCGTATGAATCATCGTTGATATGCAGCGAATTTCGAGATCTTCCGTCTCTCGATGAAGACCTGCTCCCTCTTATTCCGCGATCGACTAGTGCATTCTCTGGCACTTCTGTAGAGGATAGATTTGTTGTGCTGGACGATTCTCCCTTTTTCTTCAAAAGTTTACTTTGATCTTCAATGCTGTCAATATTGTCATTTGGAAAGCTCCTTCTATGAGATTTATTCTGTGCTATCTTCTTCTTTTCAGGGCTTATCCTGAGTTCTGTCTTGCTTCCTCGTGGCGATTTAGCAGATTTGCCTTCGGGAGTCGAATAACTTCTTGTCATTTTCCCCTTTGAGGTTACTTTAATTTGTTTTGTCTGTGTAGAAGCGATTTCTCCGGAGGAAGATAGCGAGTTTCGTTTCCCAGAATCTGATTTTGTTGGTGATGTAGCTGAAGATCCTCTCCCTTGCTTAATTGTCACGGTAGTGCTGTAAATCTTAGTTGGCGATGTAAGTGATGTTCTAGAAGATGACCTTGAGTTCTGGGTGGAAGACATCCTTCCCTCTTTCGTTGGAGATCCTGTTGATGAGCGGTTTGACTTGGATTTAGAAGGAACAGGCTCATTTACGATTTCAAGACTACCAGGTCGGTGTTTAGAAGTATCTGAGCTTTTTGAAGATCCCCTTGATAATGATGGGTTTCTTTTTTGTCCGATCCTCTCCCCTTCTTCATCTTCTTCATTTTCTGACTCTTCATCTTTCTGCTCCTCTTCTACAATATCATTTTCTTCCAATGAATTATAAGACGCTGATTTTCGCTTGTTGGCGATTGCATTCATCTTTGACATCAGCTCTTCTTCCTTTCTTCTTAGCTCTTCGATTTCTTTCTGGGTGTTTTGAAACTCAACATCATCATTGAAGGTTTCTTCTTCATCCGACATCTTGTTTTCGTATTCAGAAATGTTTATCTCACCTTGAGCTCAGTTTGATTACCCAAGTCCTATTGAGAAGAATCAACATTGACTTGGTAAGAATGGAAATAACCACAAGAGCTCTTAATTAAACTGGTTAATGTGTAGACAGCCGATATAAGTTTGACTTTATACATAATCTATTATTAATTCAAACTGGCTAAAAGCCGTGAATTAATCCAGACACCTGTTTGAAATATATCTTTTGAAATACTTTCAAATCCTCCATAATATCCTCAACTTGCAGAAGCTTTTGCTGAGAGAACTTTCCGTATAAACCGCATCTCGTATACTATGTTGGGCGCCACCTTAGGGTTTTTATTGTTAATCCGTTAAGGTAATATGTTACATCCTTTAAATAGGATAATCCAAAAACAAACGAAAACAGATTTGTCTTTGAAGGGGAACTTTCATTTTCTTCGTCCTAGCAAAGCTATTTAAAACTGTATGCTTTATGGTATCGAACACTTTTTAACAGACTAGTGAACAGTAAATTTCATAAGGCTCGTATTCCGGCACTTTAATTATATTCTGCTGCGAATCCGAGTCTTATTGATTCATTCGGTTTCAATTATTCATCACAAAATGAACGTCCAGAATTAGGCAAGCCAGGATTAACGTCCTTATCATTCGTACTAACGGTACTTATCATTACTTTTTGAAACTAGAGAGCATTCGTTTATCGAATGTATGTCGTGTCCTGAGATAGGCCTATAGATACTTTGAACATGGTATGCCTAGTTACCAAAGAACAAAATTTTCACAATAGATAAATTGCAAGTCAGCTAACGGCAATTATCAACATTGCTTTAATAAAGTTCGAGCCATGCAATAAAGTCAGTTCCTCAGTAAAACGAATCTGGAGACTACAGCCCTCTTCATTCATCCACCTAATGATTCAGTCGTTAGAGTTGCAGACTACATGCCTTAGGGGCTATCGAGTCACTTGAATTGACCATACTTTCACATAAGTAAGGAAAGTTGCCAGCTCTCTGTTATTCCGGGCATAGGAATCATGAGGTGTAGTCACATCGAGAGGGAGTGTGGTCACATCGAGAGGGAGTGTGGTCACATCGAGAGGGAGTGTGGTCACATCGAGAGGGAGGACCTGGCCACTTCGATAAGCACAGCTTCTCACTCGCAGCGTCCTTATTACTACCTACGGAAGCTCGATATAAGCAAGTAAAAGAATCAACCTCTTATGAAATTAGTTGGATTCATCCGTATTCTGTGCTTAGAAGACAATTTGGCGAACTATTGACCCTATAAAATGGATAGCAGATGCCAAACCATGGGTCTCGATGGCTTCGGTCTCGATGATCATGATTATGATGAAGACTAAATTTCATGAGGTTATAGAATTTTTTTAAGTTATTGAGATCACTTACTTCTCTTTATATGGTTCAGTTTCAAAGAAGAAATACCATTTAAATGAATTTTTCTGAGTAGCTACAAGGTCTTAAGGCCTCATTATTTCACGAGCCAATATAGTCTGGTATCCCCTCCCCCCAAAATATGTCTTCCGTACCAAAATGTGTTATAGAACCTTGAAACTACTCCTCTTTTGCGTCATTACAACAATGAAGCCAAGAAACTTTAGTTTATGATCTTACTTATTCATAAATATTTCAGACAATGAAACTCTGGCAACTACAAAAGTAATGGAATTCGTGTAACTTATAAATATTTTATGATCTTCATCCAAGCAAGGGAGACTTATATCGGCGACAAACCACATATTTGTACAGATGGTTCATTATTCATGGTCTGAGCATACTTCATTTGATATAAGCTGCATTTTTAATTCCACCAACTTCTCGAGTTTATTCCAGCTCACAACTTGTGTCAGCTTTCATATACATTGTATATGAATACCGTAGAACATGGACGAAATTTGGAAACTGTCATTTGATTAAAGAAATAGAGCTGCTTCATGGATTTTTGATGAGATGTACTCTAGCTGATTACTCATTTTAACGGTTGTTCTTGCTTGTTTGACAAACGAACTTTAAAATATCTGGTTTCCATATGCTAACTGCACGATGACAATTCACTGGTTTTATAAGAACCAGTAAATTGAAGTTCAGATCGGCTGCTTTCAATTTTCCTAAACTTTCAAGAAAGAGCTGTTCTCTATCTGTTCAGAAATCATTAGGTTGTAACCAGTGAAATTGTGCTGAGAGAAATGTTCAGGCCCTATTTGCCAACATTGTGAGGGTGCCATCCGTTCTTTGGCAATAAGTTTGAAAATCCACTGACAAAACACCTCTAGGTGGCAAAAAATCCCCGCGTTTTTTAGGGGGTTCCACAACTTATTTCAAATTTACATTTTACAGTACCTCAGCCTAAGCTCAATCTTAATTCGTTCTTGACTTTTGACCCGTTTTGAGACTTGTGTTCTTACAAAATTGTTTTTATATGAAAATATTACCATCATCGTTAACATGATCATCATAGCCACAAATCTGCATCATTAAGGCAAAATCGCAGACATGGGGTTTTTAAAATGACGAAACACCAATTTCTTAAATACTGCAAATTCAAATTTCTGACGATTAATTTAGAGACTTTTACTTGATAAAAGGCAATATTTGCATTAAGCGTATTTTCTTACTGGTTTTGCCCTTAAATAGAGTGTTTTTTACCTGTCGATAATCTTAAAATGCCATGAAAAGCAGACATACTGGAAAATCATATTTTCTTGGGGATTTATCAATTTCTACCTGTGATAAGTTCGAAACACCAAAAAGCAGACTATAAAATGGCTTATTCAAATGCGATAAATCACTTGCAAGGGAAAACCTTGAAATCTCATTATGCATTTAAGCCACTTTCAAATAATCAGATGTTATCTATTTTTCCTGGGTGTTTTCTTTCGACTTTGACACCTTTTGGATGCTTATTATTTTCTGCATTAGACTTTCAGACTCTTATGTTTATCTTGTACTATTTTGATAGATTTTTCCAATTTGTTCACATTGGCTTACAGTGGCAGCATTTGCTCTCTTTATACCCCTGGATTGCATTTTTATTCTCTCTCTCTTCGACTCTCAATAAAGCACAGTTTCTGCATTACCACAAGATGCATTAGCACAAGATGTTGTTTACATAAATTTCATATCTTTGTAGCAGATTGTTGGGGCTGTTGAAGATTGCACTATGCCTGTTTGCTCCTTGAATCTTTTTGACTCGAGGTTTCTTACTTTGTTGCAACATTGCATGTTTGATCTCGTTAAAGTCGACAAGTACACATTATCACTATGTTCTTGAAGAAGCCAAACCGAGCTAAATGCAGCCCATTGTGGAATTTGTGGGTACACTAAACTGAAGGTGACGCACGAAAATTCACGCGATGTTTCAGATATTCTATGCAGGTGGCAGATTATCTCTAGCTTTTTCAAAGTCTTATCTTCTACAGCAATTTGCCGTTTGATGGTATTTGAATATAATGTTTGCATCTAAGGAAACAGCTAGGTCTATAAAGAACTAATATTTTATAGCTCCATAATGAGCAGTCTTTTTTGATTCCATTAACATGTGCCTGAATCAATCTTAATTTGCCTAATAGAAGCACAAACACTTTACGCTAATCTAGAATAACGAGTCATCACTTGTGAACCAGTTTTAGGCCCTACGCAGTCAAATACGTCCTAAATTGACCATTGTATGATTCCTTGGTTGCAATCAAATTTGAAATGTCCAAAATAGAAATGCTGCCGCATACTGTTTTTCTGCATTTTTTCAATCTGCATTTTGCAACGCAAATTATAGCTTATCTAGAAATGTAAGTTTTGCTACGTAGGTTTTGGCCTCAAAGTATCAATACCAAGGTCATTCATAAGTATTCGCATTCATGGTGGACCATGAGAACACCACAACTTTGTTTTCAAAGGGTGTACTACAAACGTAATTTCTAGTTAAAGCGTTTCTTTTTTATTTGGGAATCCCAAATTTTGATTAATTTGTTTAGTTTCTCGTTAGCTAAAACATTTCCACAGAATCCTGATTCAAGATTTGTAGCATTCGATCGCGAGGACATTTTTGGGTTTAAGGTTAAATATAACTTGCTGAAGCTGACTGTCACAGATCCACCCAACCTGATGTAATGAGACATGTTGTGACTGATTTCTTAACTTTTCTATATCTCATTTGCCAAAACTAAAGCTAGGAGGATCTCTCTGAGTCTCTATATGACGTTTTTGATAAAGCTCAAAAGGAAATGATACCCAAATCTAGAATAAGTACATTTTTACTATCAAAAAATGCAATGCTATTTAGATGGTGCTTAAACGCCAACAGAACGACAAGGGGGTTTTGAAATTACTCGAATAGTTTGTATATCTTAGCGCCTATTGAATACAGCTAGAAGGAGTTTCCAAAGGATAGTTGAAAATGTTCCATTTTTTAACCTGATTATCGCACAAGTTATCTGTTTTATCTGTTTACCGTTGAATAATTTGTGTTCACGAAGCAATTAATACCCCAAAACGCTCAAATATTGTTTGTTGGTTATCAATAATATATAGCTATAAATTTGGTGTAATTCATTTTCTGTTGTCATTCGATAAATTTTGTTAGTTTACCTGCCTATTATATCGATGGTTAATCACCTACATATCAACTTGTAAATTGTGATAATTGTCTATGCATCTTGAATACCCGCAGATAATAGATTACCTAATACCATCGGTAATGCAATACCGTTACAAGGCCTGAATAAACATTATCATTTTAGGGACTTTTTGTTGCCTTTTATCGATATGTTCCACCATAACTGGTACTAAACTTTTTCACATTACAAATAACAAGCCAAGACAGATCACCCTATCAGACTTAATATACTTCTACCTTCTCTACATTGACGTTCGGATGATAGGAGATATTTTGAATGGCAATTTGAAACTTTTGCTAATGAGAATATATAATTTTTTCCAACCTACAGAGTGGTTGGAATATGCAATCTCAACGTACTGGAAGCTCCTCCTTTTCACAAAATTGTGGCACATTTACTTTTACATGATGTATTGCGGTTTCACGTTTGTATTAAATACGCCTTGTTTTCTTTCTTTGAATTTTTCATTAGGTCATACGGCTGTCATTTATAAACTGCAACCCTGTGACCACACCTCAATAATCAAGAGCAGCTTTGCTCACATGCCAAGCCATAGATCTCTAATATCCAAAACACTTTAGAAAGTCTTCCTTTTGAACAATATATAGATCAGTTATATAGATCAATATATCTTTAGCACTTGACTCCATATCAACACCATCGCCTGTATACAGCAGTTTCAATGGCTCCTGCTGTTACAGAATTCCACCTACATGTTGTGCTTATATCGGTTAGGAATGTTTGTGGTTATGAAATTCAAACATCATGACACGAAACATTCAAGACAGAATCTTCTATTCCTCGTGAAATTTCAAAACCTTTGAAATGCTGTGTTCATTTTCTTACCCAAGTGTGAAAGCACCTTGGAATTCTGAAGACACCTTGACGGCGTCTTTCAATGATGTACAATAACATTCAAGTACCGAAGATGTGTCCACAATTAAGAAGATTCCTCCACTTTGTTTACACAAAAAACATGCTAATAAACATAAACACGAATATCGAAGAGTTTATTTTGAATGATTTAGCAACGAATATTTACCTTTTAAATCCTTATCGCAAGCTGGAAACTTCAAATTTCGTCTTCAGCGACTTTCATGCAGCCGACGCCAGCTTCAGGTGGCTCAACTCTAGACTAACAACCTGTACATAGCATAAGCACGTGATCATATCACGTGGTGAAACTGAATCGCCAAATTATTGATGGTAAGGGTGTTTAAAAAATCATGAGATTGAGACAGGTTGCTTTAGACTCTCCATTGTTTCTAGTTTTCAGCTATTCACCTGCTTTTCTAGTTGGGAAAGCTCATTTTTTAACTGAGATTGATTTACTACTCGTTTTATGAATGAAGTAATTGAAACGGTGTTCTGTGAAGCTGAAATCCTAATGCAGCTTAGTCTTGGCTCAGTTTTGCCTGCAGTTTTGCTGTTTAACTGGCGTCAGAAAGCTACTGCTATTGGCTTCATCGCAATTTTTTTTGGTAGCACCCACAGTTCTAATTTTCTTCCAAAACTTAATATAACTTCTAGCACGTCGCCTGCAGGTTTCTTTATGACAATTCATAATGCGATTGTTATCTGTCATTAGTATGATATGTCTTAAGTTAAGTTATGTTAACTTTGCTTTGTCGCGTTGAAGCAAACACAGTCAGTCTCCTGAAATAGAAAGTGTAGGCCCTTTCTTGCATTTGAAACAAAATTTGAATGTTTGTGCCGATGAATCGAAAATACATGGTGTTTGCATTACACCTATTATAACACACGAATAGTTGATAAATTACATGAGCCAATTGTTCTGGTAATATATTTCTTTCAATATTCTATTTCTCTTAAATCTTTTTGAAAATATTTCCAGCTGCTAGAAGATCTGGTACCGCTTCTTATTTGTGTTCTTAAATCTTTCTTCACGTCCCTCAACCACTGATCTCTATAAAAGACTGGATCAAGCTTCTGCCGTTTCAGACTGAGGTAAATGTTGCTTGTCCGCGTGGGACCCACCGTAGAGTGTGGGCCTACATAAGATTGCAAATAACTATGTCCAAGTTAAGTTATTGGATAAATTTAGGTTGAAAAACAGACCAGAATTGTAACTTTAGAAATTTCCCAACGTTCGATGTGATCAAAGGCGTTAATTGTCGTGCTACACGCTGCGTCCAATACCCCTAACAATCGAAGCGCTGTATGTTTTGCTTTACTGAAAAGCTGGTCAGTTGGAGATAGAGGTTAGAAGTTTGTAAAAAGTACTTTTTGACATTGGGTACCCCGTTTAACACTCATGTCGGTTCCTTTTGGTGTGTCGCGGTGAACGGTGGTTTCCACGGTTCTAGAACCTAATCGAGTTTGGCGGGCCTCGGTTCTCATGTGAGTCAAACAATAAGAAGCTCGATCCAGTCTTTCGTAGGGATCAGTGCCCTCAACAGCCACTGCTTTTGTGTCCTTGTCTCCCTGATTTCCCTGTGACTAACACACCTCAATAATTCTTTATTCACCGTCTCTCCCACGTGAACTACAGTGTCAGTCTCTATAAGGCAATTACTTCTCTGGTGCTACACAAATCTTCGTGGTGTTTTTACACAAGTCACCTCCAGATATTTCTTCGAGTTTTCTTCTGGATCCCCGTGTATGCTCCACAGCACCGGCATTGGTAGCGCCGTAAACTTTGTCTTATTCTTGTTATTATTATCAAGTATCACGTTGCTGACCTCACGTCATCTTTTCAGCCGTACCTTTATTTTTCCCTCACATCTAAATCTTATCTTCTGTGATGGATAGATCTTCATTGCTTCATTATATCCCATCAATCTTGCTTTTTAATCTCATCTACTCTCGGTTTTCTTTCATTCATAGTGATATAACTCTTGAATTAATTTCTTCCGGCTTCTTTTTCTCATTTCAAATTTTTCCTTCAAACCCATCTACCTTGCAAATTATTGGTAGCATTGGTCCAAGTACAGCACCTTGAGGTGCAGCATTGATTACATGAAACAATGTAGTTTATCCCATCATCACTAATGAATTGAAGAGTGCTCTTTTTGGAATTATCAAATTATTTTAGCATGCTTTAGAAACTTGAAATGACATTTCCAGCATGGTATCTTTGAGGGTTCTATTTCTAAATGCATCTTTTGTAAGTTTAAATGCTGATGTTTGTGTAGGTGTGTCTATGCTTTAGTCACAAACATCTGTGATATTCTAGTGGACATTGAATTACCGTAGCAATTGGGTGACTTAGGAATGGAAGTTTTGATGTATAATATTTCCCAAAGGATGGTTGTTGTTCTGACAAAGTAAAAAGGGATAGGAACTAACGCTTTGCTTTAGAATTTTATTCCCTTCGGTCATCATCTTCAGCTCTGATGGACTACAGTAGTATGTGATCTAAAGCACACAACTTAAAGGGCATGTGTCGTGAACATGATTGGCAATACAATTATCTTTTTTTGTTTAGTACAAAGCATGGAATCAAGGTTGAATTTTTACGGCAGTAAAAATTCAACAAGAAGAAATGAAAAGTCACAAAACAATGAAATTTCACTCCAAACACTCTTCTTTTATCAGCTAACTGTTAATGCGACATATGCCCTTTAAATTTATCCTTACTTACAGGAATTTACACTGAGAAAAGAAAATGTTATATAAACCTATACAAAACACAAATCATAGAAATTGTTCATATGCGTTTGGACTCTGAGTAGGGGAGAAAAAGGGATTACACAGTGTTAGTTTCTGGAGCAACAAACAATGCCGTGTACTGTAACATAAAGGTGTATGTTATACAACTATGGTCCTCTTTAACTCTATAATTTCTGTCAGCGTGCACGCTTCCTCTAGCAACCAACAAAACTAAAACGATGCTAACAAGTTTGTTAAACGAAGGGTACTATATAGATCGCATAACATCATACACGTAACTAATATATTTTAGCTTTTGTTGAATACAGTTTTATTATTGTGCATCCGTTCTCTTCTACTTTCGCAATAATTTCTCATCCCAAATTCTTGTGTTTTTATTGTAAAACATGGCCTCCTAACATGCAAACACGACGCTTAATCAACGAAAAAAAATTATTAACTGCGGCGATTTTAATATTCTATTCAATTTTTCTCCATTCTGTGATTTTAAATTCTATGCTCTGGTTTACCGACTCAGATGCTTCATTGAATATACATAAACACTGCTTGTCATTTCTTATGTTTTTGTTTTTTCTATATAAAACGAACCTTGCAAGTCGAGCGGTATGCAAATCAAAGAAAACTGATTTATTGTTAACAAAAAATATGTTCATGTTTGGGATTGGGGTAACAGCAAGTATTGCAAAAACTATACTTGCTTCGAGGTTTAACTTTTTCATTTTGAAGGCTGCTGCATCCTGTCTTGTTGCTAAATGTGTAATCTTTTATTGAATATCTGTTAAAATTTTAGGCTAAACTACTCTTGACCCGTATCTGCAAGTAGTCTTGAACGTGTTGCTTTTTAAGAGTTTGTGACTATAGTAGCGTTTCAACAAAAGCAGTGAAAGGTCCCATCAACGACCAGTTTGTTGGCCACATAATTAGCTACAGGTCGTATATGTAGGCAAACAGGAGTTGTTGGCCACAAAATTAGCTACAGGTCGTATATGTAGGCAAACAGGAGTTGTTGGCCACAAAATTAGCTACAGGTCGTATATGTAGGCAAACAGGAGTTGTTGGCCACAAAATTAGCTACAGGTTGTATATGTAGGCAAACTGGAGTAATACTTAAATGATTACGGACCGTATTCTATATCTTGGCTCTGAGTTCTTTGATTTTTGAACCCAACTGACACACCTTTGAGATTTTTAAATATTGCTAATTTTTTTCGAAAATTCAGTGCTTATTTGTGTCAAGGTGTTCCAGCATACCTGTGCACCTGCAGTCTAGGCAATTTGTTTATTCATCTTTTTCACTCAAAAGGGAAATGGTTATAGAGTAGAGGAAGTCAAGCTTAGAAGGTTTATCACATGAATAGTGAATATCATCAATTTTCGGCCTAGCCAGTCACAATTGAAAACTCTTTGCCCTATCATTTCATTTTACGGTGTCTTTCTTGGCGATTGCTTGTTATCTGTCCTCATGTATAGATGAGTTGTATTTTAAGGTGGCCTTTAACGGTTGTATTCCAATTATCCTTGTTTTCTGCTGCTGGAGTTAAGATAAGCCAAACTTTGAGCTGCAAAACTCAAACAATCTTTTCAGCTTTGTTTGATGCCTTCGTTTTTAGAGATATTTCTCATTTGTCGTTTAGTTCCAATAAAATAAAATGCATTAAAGCTGTAGGCACTTTCAAAATAAATAATTTTCATGTATGTCTTTTGCTATTTATTTTTTAAAATTCTTAATAGCTTGTTGAAAAAAATTTCAGGCAGAGCTAACGAAATACAGAAAGCCTAAATGAGTCCAGCTTTAATTTTTCCTCGTTTTTATTCTCTTTAATTCAACGAACCGCCCACTCATCCTTTATCTCTCTACTTGCGTATTATATATTACTTAAAATTCATAACTTATTCATTCATTGACCACAGAAACTCATTAGCTCAATTATTTTTCTTTAACTTTCGAACCTTACAATTGTTCGCTAATTCATTTGTGCTTGGTTTTTTCGTTCCATTACAAACTTTCTTTATCTTCCAACACAAAAGAATTATTAAATGCTTATCAAAAAAATTAAATTCTCAACTAAATTATATTAACTTCTGCCCATTATAATTCGTGACAGCCTTTGAAATTTATTAAAATTTTCCTTCATCGTAATTTGCAATAGCTGATTTTTAAAAGTCAACCTGTTAAGTTTTTAAAACTTTGATCAGACTTATTTTTGTGCGATTGCAATTTTAAAGGCAGTTAGAACTTCTGTTGTTTCTTTTAAGCAGGTGTTGGTCAAAAATAATTCGTATTGAAATAACTAATTTTTCTTTCTTAATCAAACACTTGACGCTTTTCAGAAATTCAGACTTTGCCAAATGAGTTTATTCATAAAGCAACTGCTTCTCATTATTATAATAGAAAGTTGGACCTTTCCTGCAAGCCACACAAATTATTGTATTTTATTTATAAAACATTTTACAGATTTAAATCGTCATAACATGATGTTTAATTAATGGTGAATAAAGCTAGTGTTGAAAATTTAAAGCTTGAATTTTAATGCTTATGTAAAGTTAATGCCAGGTTTTAGGCCATGAAGACAGAGTTCAGGCTTCATGTAATAAGGCAAGTTTTAATAAGCCCCCACCCTCAAATAAGCCCCCATGGGCTGAATTAATGCCTCGACAGCGATTGTTTTACCCTCAAAATATCGGCATCTTAAAGCATACTGAACAGCCTAGGAAGGAAGGAAATTTACCCTGGTAATATTTTTGGCTGCTGCTAAGTAAAGCCCTTTTGGCTGCTGCGCATGCGCTGATTCATTAGGCTCCACATACCGTATCTCTTTTATCAAGACAATCTAAATTTTAAGAATTTTTGAAAAGCCAGAAAAGCAGCAAAGTAACTACAAATAGACACAAATCATCTAAATGAATCATGACAACTTAACGCAATAAAAATGAAAAGCTAACTGAAATGCCATATGCCTTGAAACTAATGCATACAGAAATTAGGAATTTTCCCACTTAATTACAGATTAATGATTTAATCGCATAAAGTCTAGCTTTTATGTACAAAAATTCTCGTATAGTAAGTATCAAGAGACAAAAACCATCAAATGTTTTTAAAGCCCTCCTTTTATATCTTTCAAATTTTAATTTGGCCAGTGGATGCATTCTACTGTATACTCGACAATTACCATGGTATTCCCCACAACGGTTCTATGTTACCTAACTGTAGGCAATCAAACTGAAAAATAACGAACGATATTATACATCTGTTTAGTTAGTAGTGCGATACTTGCCTTCTATTTTTTGGTCAGAACCGAATACAACATTGCATACGCTTTTCAAAACAGTGGATCTACCCTTTGCTCTACGATCTTATCAACCAAGTACTCTGTATAATGTTACTCTTATCACTTATAACACCACCCTAGTTAAAAAACCTACATTTTCAGAAATGCTTAATATATTTCATATAGACCTGCTTTTCATATAAACGGTGGCAAAAGAACACTTAGAAAAAAGATAGCAAAAGTTATCGTGGTGAGGGAATGTGAAAATATTTGGCAAGGGTATTGCCATTTCAGCTCGCTTAATGAATGTTCGAGTTAACAGGAGTTCGAATTATCGGGAGTTTACTCTACTTGTACCTTAGATCTTCACGACACCCTCTAAAAGCTTGATTTACACTCAGTAGAATGAATTGATATTTGCTATTTATTGTTAGTTATTTGTAATAATTTTATAATATTGATACCAGTATGAGATTTATGTACACAGAATTCTCAACACTATAAGCAATGTCCCAATGGCAGTTTTTCTCAACAATTAAGGCCATATAATGACCAATAATTTTCTTCAAGACCTTCCAGCATTATCGCTGCATCTAATGCCAATTTATCGCATTTTTTGGCCATTTAGGTATCTATTATCCTGTGCCAAGCCACTTTGCGTTTGTGGTAAGGGGATTATCCACCAGATAGAAATTGAATATCGAGATTTCCGTTGAATCTAGCATTGATTTGCAAGAGGTTCGATGCTCTCTGGGTGTGTAGGAGGGTCAGTGGCATACCACAGGTATCCTCATACCAGCTGTTATTACCTTAGTATTGCTTTATAACATACCGTTGAGTACCTTCTATTTACAGAACCTGGCGGCTGAGGCATCACTGGTTCATGTGCGAAAGAGACAATATTTTGGATGCATAAAGGCGTAAGTTTTTTGGAACATGGTAAATTCAATAGGTATTTATTTTAATTAGTCTTTGTTTGAGAACCTCTAGTAATTAGAACATTCACTTGGTTTAGGAAAGACCATACGTAGAATCAGAGCACTTCAAGGTATTTCCCCTGGCTGCGGTGATCGAGTTCACCCATTTCTTAAATCTTTTCAATAACTTTTACTTCTCGTTATACCTTTAGTAAAAGCAATTTACATTTTTGAGTACGAAATGGTGAAAGATTTTAAATAAATATCAAATAAATTACATATATTTTTTATGGTATAATTTGATATGATTTGATATCACAACTTAATACCCTTTGGTCAGCCTTTTAAGCCACAAGATTTAATAATTTAATGCCACAAAAGTACCATACCACAAAATTGCATTACATCGATACGATATGTTTAATGCTTAGCAGTGCAACTAGTGTTTGAGGAATTTTTAAATAGACAATTAGTGCTATCCAAATAGTTCATTGTACATTTCCAGAGTGTCATATTAAATGAAGCTTCTATGCTATATAGCTACCTATCCACATTTCGTTGATTTTTCCTCGTTCTAAGAAATCTGAAAAACTATGTTGAAAGTATATACTGCATACCTTATATTGCAAGGTATTCATACTTCACTTTGATGTAAACTACGAAATCTTTTAATCATCTTAATCAGAAATGCAAATGCGAATTCTCATACCAATAGTCAACGTTTTGATTTTTTTAAATTATTTGAATGTAAGGTAAGCAGTTTTGGAACCTCATTTTCTTTCTCGTGAATTACTTAAAAGCAGATGGTATACTCAACTTTCCAACTGTTCTTTTCTTTCCCGTGTCCGAGATTTGTTTCTCTTGGCTTTTAGCAGTAAAGTCTTCTGCTGAACTCCCTATCCAGCTCATGACGTTTTCGTTGTTGTCGATTTGCTTTGAATTTTGATCCTCCTCTACGTCATCTAGTCTAAGAATATTCTGAGTGCCAACAGCCTTTTTCGGCTCAGCATCTTCTTCGAAGATTGGAGCTTGATCCTTCTTCTCGTTCCATCTTCCGGATTGCGTAGGACGACCGGGTGTTGGTGGCCGCTTCATAAATGGCTTTGTATTATCTTCATCTGTGCGCTGGAATGACTGCATCAGCGATGATGACAATTTCCCTGTTCCAGTGCCCTTGATATTTGTATTCTTAACTTCTCGTCCCTCGCCGATGATCCCGACCTGCTGCTGAAAGTTCACTTTCTTTGGTAAATTAATTTCATTAACCCCTTTTCTTTCAAAGCTGACTTTGTTGGTATTATTCGCATCTGTATGTTTTCCATTGCTATTTTGCTTTGTGTTTCCATTAGCCTGAAAACTTGATGCAGTATTCTGTCCTTTTGTTTGTATTGGGCTCATGTTTTCATTTTGTTCTTTATCACATTCCTTTATTGTGTTGTTTATCTTATTATTGGGTGTTTTGCCAGCCTCTTCCTTGGGTCCTTTACTTTTGATAGCACTTTTTGTGATAGGTTCTTGACGCTTCTTGAAACTTTCGTTTCCAGTGTTTCCGAAAACAGATGGAATGGCAATCTTTCCCCGTTTTGGTGCTCCCATTTGTTCTGTTTCCGTTTCTTCTTTAATTTTAGTCGCTTCTGTCTTAAAACGCGCTGGATCTTCAGCCTGTTCATTATCTCGCTTTTCAGAAACAGGCTGATCATTACTTTCTGTTTCTTCTTCAAATGTGCTTATAGGTAAAGAAGATTCAACTTCAATGCTGGTATTCTCTTCCTCGGATTTTTCTTCATATCTAGTTTTTATAGCATCAGTTATCATTTTCCGCCTCTCAGTTTTATCCATCTCTGCGTCTTCTTTTCTTGAATAATCAGACCTAGACTCTTGTTCTTGTTGAGCTTCATCTTCGGTTCTTTCAAATTCCGCCTCGTTCCTAGAAGTATCCGTCTCACTCCCTCCAGCATTGAACGAGGCATTCAGAGAACCACTCATGCTAGACGTTGTGCTGTTGCTTGATGCTAACCTGTTCTGGAATATATTTCCTAACTGAAATTCTAGGCTTCCGCTGTTCACCTTACCATTTTCTTCACCATTTTCATTATTACCCTCAAAGACATCATCTTCACTTTTGTTGCCAGTATCTTCATCTCTTGGAGTGCTAAACAAAGTGCTCAATGAAGATATGCTTGATGAAGACAATCTTCCGATCTCTTTAGTTTCATTCTTCTTTGAAGATGTTGAAGATGAAGAAGTTTGACTTGAAACTGATCCAGAGCGGCCTTGAAGAATTCTCTCTAATTTATCCTTCATTTGATTGGTCATGCTCGAAGGAAGCTGTCTCTCAGGACTAAGATTGTCAATTTCTTCGTACCTCTCGCTCTTTGAAGATCCCAACCGCAATTTTCCCACGCTTTTCTTCTCAACTTTCTTTTTATCAAACACTGCTTTGTTTTTAGCTACCAATGAATCTTCTTTCTTTTCATCCACTTTAGCCTTTTCTGGCTCAAAGAATGCCTTTAAATTTAACTTTCCAACGGGTTTCTTCTCTTCTTCTGCTCTTGAACTGCCATTTTCTTTTACTCCAGATTCTTCATTTGGTCTGGTTTTGTCAGTGACATTTCCAGTTAACTTGCTGATAACATCATCTTCATCTGCTAAATAGCCTTGTCCGTTTCTTCCGCTTACTGTCTCACTAACTGGCCTACCTGATGTGTTAGAAACCTTTTTCGCATTGCCCCTCTGCGATTCATCTCCATTCTCGACCGTCTGCACCCTGTTTCCCGCTGGTACTTTTCTCAATGGAGCTTCATTTCCTTGCGGACTTGTGAACGCATTTGGCATCTTCAGTTTTCCTACCCGTTTATTCCCACCGACACTTTGGCCACCATTTTCGTTATTCGTTTGAACCGCATCAGATTTAATCTCACCTACGTTATCGTCTCTCTTCTGATTCATGCTGGTTTCCCCGTTTGTCTTACCTTCTCCAGCTATTCCATTCAATACTATATCACTATAGTCAGAGGCCTGTATAGGTGATTTGTATGACTGTTTTTGTTTGAACTCAGTTGAGCAACTGGTGGCCGAATACACTTTTTCGTTAGTCAGCCTGACTCCGTTTTGCCTATTTTCTTTAACACCAGTTTTACCAGCCATTTGCTTTGAAATGTTTTCCTTTTTTAACCAATAATTTTTCGCATCATTTTCTGTCTGCCTTTGCTGCCCGTCTTCACGCATCAATCCTTGGCCCGTCATATCATATTGCGCCTTCACAACCTCTGCTCTTCTTTCTTCATCACCAGCGCAAACTTTGTCCCGTCTGAAGCTAACTGTCTCCTCCCTATCCCCGTTTTCATGCTTACTCTGCTTCCACTCAGCAAACGGAATGGCCATGACATCTCCCATATGACCCTGATACCCAGCATCTGATTTCTTTTGCCGCTTCCAATTGCTTCCCTCTGTCGGGTTCCCATTTGAAGCGGGTGCAACAAATGTCGTTGGCATTGATAGCCTTCCGACGCTTTTTTCTTCTTGCGCCTCGGGTTCTTTGCCACGCACACAGTCAAACAATTGTTGCAGATTCTGGTTGTCCTGTATTAGTTTTGATGCAGGCCTATTAATATCATCCCCATCGTTTGAATCATTTTTGTTTATCATATTTTCGTTAATCTCTTTTCTTTTTATTCCAGAGTCCTTGGCTGTCTCTCCCCTGATGCTGTTCTGTTTATACCCTCCATCGAATCCATTTGAGCTGCTTTCATTCCCAAGCTTGAAACTTTTATTCCCGGCTTCTTTATTCTGCTTTTTTATAATCGCAGTACCAGCGTTTTCTCTTCCTGTCTTTTCTTCCAAGAATTTCGATGGTATCTTGAGCCGTTTCGGCGGCTGATTCCCAGATGGTTCACAGTAATCCATTTTGTGTTCTGTTCCCTTTTCGTTGCTGGTTGGTAAGAACGAATCGCCTAAATCACTGTATTTTTCTTGTAAATCCAGTCTCCTTTCCTGTGGTTTTCTGGGACTGATAACAACTTCTTCGTCACCAAATGCGGTGAACGCTGTATTCTTTAATAAATTAGGAGTTCTTGTGTAAACATTCATTGCTTGGGCATAACCCTTTTCGTTAACTTTTCCAACCCCAAAACAGTATCACAAATGTATATCAGGCCTTGTCAACACTTCTTTGTCTGTTTCCCCTGTAGCTATAAGACGAGCGAATTGGTGATTTTTGTAGAATTTTCAAAGCACAAATAACTGTAGAACCGCAAATTAACTGCGTTTGCAGGTTACGTTTACGTTGCCATGGTGACGAGGAAAGCTATTCTCCATTCATTTGCTTGTTCAAATCTCTTGTCTCAGCTCTCTTCTGAAATGCTGCATTCCAAATGTTTACAAATTCTTATAAAATTCCTCCGATAGTATTTCTTGCATCTGTTGGATAAGGGACTGCTTATCTTTTCTACGCTGTGTGTCAACCTGTTCAGCTTTTGTTAAGAGAAGGAGACAATTGGCTTTTCATAATGAAGTCGGTTGAAAGTTCTAGTTTGTGACTTCACAATTATCTTTTTCTTTGCCTTTGTAAATGTAATCAATGATAAAATTAATGCTTTTTCACCTCGTTATCAACTCTTTACTTTGACCTATCTCCAAATGCTTCATTTAAATTGTTCTTTCCTTCTGTTACATTTCTATTTCCTCTAATTCTTCACACATCCTCAAGCCAGACCATTTAATGGGGGAACAGTTGCTGTCAATTCTTACATTTATTTGTTACCGATTCCAAGTATTTCTATATTACATAAAGCAATTCCCACGCCTTTGTATAGTGCGTAAGTTTTCTCTCTAAGTTTTCTGAAGCTGTTGATGTTCAAGAAATGGCCACCAACTCCCTAAGTAATTTTTTGCCTCTGAATTATCTTCTTTCCAAATTAGTTGCAAGTCTTTGCCTTTTTTCTTGTTTTGTTCATGGTTTGCGCTTTGTGATCGATGTTTTTCTAGAGGTTTCTATATATCACAATGTGGTCTTGCTCCTTACCACAATCGCTACGCAGCCAGTATAACTAGCTCTTCTTTATATGTTAATGGAATTCCATTTGCTTCACGCATACCTAGAAGTAGATGTGAGTCAATAATCCAACGGTATAGTTAAACTTAGCAATACCTAGCAAAAGAATATGCATTTTAGAAGATAAAACTATTTTAAAACGACAGATTATAGAGCCATCACAGGAGAGACAAAAACATGAGAAGCCTGAAGCAAATTCTCGCAAGTTTCGTGAAAATAAAAATCTTCTCCATGAATGATTCCCTTCTTTGGAAGGTCTTACTAAAATGAGTGTCCCCATTTATGATTATGCAGGTAAAAGGTACTTTATATGACGGTCAAAACTACTTTTTAAGATTAAAGAAGGCCACTGCTACCTAGGATGAGGAAATAGAAAACCTGGAAAACATTTTCACTGATGATGCCATTTTTCTTTAATCAAGTTTGAGACATTTCTTATTTACAGAATAATATTTCTTTCTAAGCCAACGATAAGTAAGTTTGTCTAGTACCAGAAAACAGCTTAAAATGTAATAGTCCTCCCACGGTAGGTCTCCATATGTTTACTTGCCAATGAGAATTTGCCATAAATTTTTATCATGATATACACACTTTATTAAGAATACCTAATATTTTGCTAAGCCTCAATTTTTTAATTTGTTTTAGCTTTAGACAGAAAATTATTATTTAATTATTTTTAAGCGACATAAGGTATAACCGGGTTGCACTATAGTTTCAGTGTCTCCAAAGCCAGAAACATCTATTTCAAGTAATTTATCGTGAAACTCGCCTTTGTTTTGCTTTCCAAAAAAACTCAGGTAAGCAAGAAAGCTTGAGCCTTGCATTATTCTTGAATTATTCTTAAATTTCAGTGTTTTTGAGTCTCAGAATTCTTATAGACTATATTGTTATGATAAAAGTGTGTATATAAGACTACTGAAGAAAGACTAAAGACACGTTGATCCAATCACCCCAAAAACATTTGAGACAATTGTTCATTGCTAAGCTCCGTACCTTTTTTCTTTTTATCGAGCCTCTAAACAAAATGACCAGAGTTTTTTGATAAGACAACATTTTCATGTGATAAGACAACTTTAACAAAGCAAGGGTAATGTGCTAAATTGGTTCATAGTTGATGAGGTGTTGCAGGGATAAAAAAGAACCCATTGCGTCATTTCTAGACTGATTCTTCTAGATCCACGTCATCCAGGATAACCATATGCGGTCATGTGATAACGGGATATTTAATTATTCAAAATGTTAGTCTGGATCTGTTTCTAGCAATTGAATCAGTTGGGAAATTTTCTTTTTGCTTGATTCAGTTAGAGTTTGCTTATTAAATAACACCGCATTTTCCAACAACATTTGCTAATAAACCATTCAAATTTCATTCGTTATGTCAAAACAAGTTAATCGATAACTGGTACATAAAGCAGCTTTCCTGTTCGAAGATAGAGTTTATTTGAATCTGCTTACATTAGCACATTCAGCCTTTATGCAGTTGGACATTAAATTTTCTTGAATTGACCAAGTTAGTGATTTCAACGCAGTCAAAAAGTCAACATCAAGCTTATTTGCCCGAATAATTCTGCTTGCATAATTCTAGGAATTGAATATGTCTCTTTTATTAAAGAATGGGATTATGACTCTTTTATTTATAAAACTTATTGACTGAATACTGTGTCCGGTGAAAGTTTTTTCCATGATAATGGCCTTTGATTATGGTAATTTTCTTCCTTCCCTTAAAAATGAAAATCGTTCATAGAACATGACGTATGTTCTTCAAAAACGGATTGAAAGATTCCTAAGCCGTTTCTCTGGTTTGCAATAAATACCAGAAAGAGTAAATCTGAAGCCGTTTCTTTGATTTCCCCACAGTTTTACTCTTTGAGGCTCAACAGTCTTGATTCTGGAAGTATCTTCTTGCTTAGTGAAGCGGCCTGCAAGCATCTCATTCAATTTTGAGTAACTGTTACAAATTAATGGCTAAAAATTGGTTTAGTTGCCCCATATAAGTCAAGGAAAGTAGTTCTTGGCATCTTCCTTTGCGCCTTTTCGAAATTATGCTCTGTCCAAATAGAATTTAAGTAAATATTCCTGTTTTGTTTTGTAAAATGATTGCATCTCAATAAACGTGACTAGTAGACATGCTTTGTAACATCTATAATGGTGTCATCAATATGAAATATGTCAATCAAAGTCAGTCAAAGCATTTTTTATCGAAGCATTGCACCCAAAACATACCTCTGTGTAACAAGCCCGGTAAGCTTTTTTCTTCAGGGTGATAGCATTGCAGGGGCTGCAAAATTTTCTTAAGCTGACAGAGGGTGGGATGTCGTGCCAAAGAAGGAGCTTAGGGGGGGATTATTGGTAGATTCCAGTTTCATTTTACAGAAAGATCCCACATATAAGAACCTACATTGTTTTTAATGATTTACGGTTTTGTCTCTTATCAATATTGCTATTTTAGTCTAACCTAACATTTCTTGAAAATTAATGCAAATATATTTTGCCCCGTTCAACCATCCCTTGTGGAATTTGGGATAAAACCTACTTGTGCGAATTATAAATTTTCAAAAGAAGTTGAAGTAGTCGTTTTCTGTTCTTTTACTTGAGAATTTACATTACTGCTTGATAGAAACACCAACACAACTTTTGCTTCCATTCTGCGCACTAAATCTCACTCATGTTCAACTCATGTTTAAACTGCATATTCTTCTAATCGGCTCTGTAGAGCTACCAGTTTCAATGCAGCGCACAGAAGGAAGTTGCTCTGCTTCAAATACTGATAGTGGTTTTCATTTAGCCGTATTTTGTGATCCAATAAGAGTTACAAGCAGACTATTAATATCGTTGCAGTTTTTTGCAAGAGTTTTTGCTGTCGTATTACATAGAAGATTAGTGTTGCATTATAGAACCTCTGTTTTATAATCACTGGATTTCTGGTTCAGATTTTGTACGAAATATCAAGCAAAATATCTATGTAAGCTTCTTTGTATCTTTGTGCTTTTAAACCAGAAAAACCAAATTTCCAAGAAAATGAAGGCAAAATCTCTTAATTGAATGTTTTTGCATTTACTCTGTTCACTAAATAAGAACAATGAGCAATTTGTACCAATTAACTCTTGGGTTTTACGGAATTCGTTTCCAAGAAGTTGTGAAGATAGGGTGGTGATAGATGAAGACGTTGTGAGGAAGATAAAATCACAGAAATCTTCTTTGAGAGATGGTTATAAAGCCCTGGTCAAACGATCCAACATTTCAACATGTTGGACGAAATGTTGGATCGTTTGGTCACCTTGTTGGGTCACCCAACATCGTAAATTTTGATGTTGGATGAAATTTGATTGAGGTCAAAAATGTTGGCTGCCGACATCCAGCAATTCTCTCGTTTTGAAGTGTTAGGTGAAATGTTGGATCGTTTGACCCTCCCAGCCAACATTTTTGGCTCTGCGCACGCGTAGTCGGTAAAAGACCGCCAAAATTCAATCATAGCAATGTTGTTGACTTTTTGGGTAGATGTCGTTCGCTTCGACTCTCGCTTCGAGTCAAAGGACTTTAGATTTTGCATACAATTGATACCATTTATAGCTATGGCGGCGATTGCCTTTCGTGTTCTCGGATCGAAATGTGGCGCATCGTTATGTGCGGCCATCATCGTGAGCGTCTGGTGTGCCTACTGTTGTTAAGCAACATCAATTTTACCTACCACTACCCATTCCCTGTTCGATCTGCGCGAGAAAATGTTGGGCGAAATGTTGGGTAAAATGTTGGATGGTTTGACCACCAACATTGGATCACCTTCCGACATCGAAAAAAATGTTGGGCGAAATGTTGGGCGAAATGTTGGGTTTGACCAGGGCTTAACAAAACAGTATTTGCCTGTGAATCCAACACCAACGGGAGAAGAACTGCTTGGATATAACCTGTTTAAAGCCAACTTAAGGTATCTGGGAAAAGAAGTCTCGAATATTGTGCGTATAAAAAGAACTTTCTCTCAAAAGCAGCCCTAATCGAGAGTACTTCTAAGGTAAATTGCTAGCACAGCAACAAACAGGTATATCTGTAAATGTTGAGTAACTCTAAATGAAACCGTAGCTGCCTTCAAAATGGCTGTCCGATTAATCATTGTGTCAATTTCCGAATCCGTAATGCAGAGATAATTATGAACTGTGTTATTATAGGCTATTGTATCCGTTAATTGTCCAGTTTGTGACTATCATAATGTGTTTTAGCTTGTGTATAAAAAGCACAAATATTTTGATGGAACAAATTAGACCTGCAATGTAACGGAAATTGTCTACCTAAAAACAAGTGATTTCGTTTTTATTTTTCTTGCTCTTTGAAAAATACTTTTTTACTTTTGTTGAGGAACTTTGCAACGTTTTGCAGAAAAAATACTTTAGAGAATTTTCTGCAATCAAGAATCGAATCCATTACTAGCGTTGCTCTTGAATTTGTCTCTTTTTCTTTTAACGTCATAAAAACGTAGAAACCAAGATATGTGTAAATTGGGGAGAGACATCATGGAACTTGTTGCTTAATTCTTACAATACACAGTTTATGGCTATTTCTAATAAGCTAAGTGCTACGATTTCCCATTTGAAGTGTCTCAGTACGATTGCGCAATACGTAAGTCTGATTAAACACTCTGTCATTAATTTTACATTGTATTGACTCATACAGAACCTATTGATATCAAATTATATCTGTGCCCGCACGTACCTCAAATGGTCCCTCCTTGACTCATCTAAATACCTCGTTACTCGCCAATTCGTTTGTCAACCGAGATTCTATATTCACACCAATAGTTTTTATGCATTTGACAAACGCTTCGATTTATCTCGTTGAATACTGCTTACTAAATTATGCATCTCACGGCGATTCGCCTTCCGTGCTCTTCTTATTAATTTTTAACTTCCTCCGGTCAGGTCGTTGCATCATCTCGACATTTGAAGTAAAAGACATAACCACTAGCGTAGCTGTATTGATCTTGAGGCAATAGAGTTTTAATTGCGGATAGGAAATCGAATTCTGGCTTAACTAAGCAACTTCAAGACATTGTGAACGGCATTTTGCCTTGTCTATATACCCTATGATTAATGAGTCATAAAATCCTTACAATAAACAAATACAAAACTACCAGTAAACAGCCATTTCTCGCCATCTACATTGCAAAATTATTCATTTTACTTATACAGTATATGATATGATATGAGTAAATATTTATACACGAAGAATAAAACCTTCAGTATTTAATAATATATGCATACAAATTTATAAAGTAAGCAAATAAAAATAATTTCAAAGGCAATGTAATATCTAAGTATACTAACATTGCTGTTCTTCCAGAAGGTCGTGTTTTGAAGTTAACGTTTTTGATCAGCCAGTAGATGTGCTTTCAATTGTTTTTTTAAAGCAACTGAGAGTTGAGGCCCCTTTTTTTCCTGTTCTGTATTTAGTCTTGGGATCTGAAGATCATGCCAGTTTCTTGTTACATGGCTTGAGTGCATTGATCTTAACTCAAATTTATCCCAAAGGCTTTCTGGGCTTAGCTTATTCATAATCTAATAGGTCATAACTGACCGATCAAAAGATACAAGGTTATTGACGTTCAGCCAATCACAGGACCAGTTGTCTTTTAATCTGACACTTTCGATTATCGATTGGGCTCTATTTTGTAATCGTTGGAGAGTTTCGAGTTTTTTTGTTGGGAGACTGCCCCAGATAACATCTGCGTAGCGTAGGTGACTTTCAACGATAGCGTAATATGCATTGCATAGCTCCATCTGAGGGAGAATGTTTTTCAGTTTCTTCAGTGAAGCAAGTCCCCACAAATCTTGTTCTCAACAGTTGCTTGTCCCATTTCAGGCTTTCATCAACCATTGCTCCTTATGATTTGATTTTGAAACTCGTTTTATTTCAGAGTCATTCAACTTTAACCCATTCGGCATATTTACAGCTTTCATTTTCCGAGGGTGGCCTAAAATCAAGTACTCTATTTTTGAAGGGTTAGGACTTAGCTTATTTACTCTCATCCATTCGGAAATGTTAAGTAACTCCTCTTGTGCATCCGCTACTAGTTTCTCGAAGTCATTCGATGCTTTTGTCACATTAGTATCATCAGCATAGATATTTGCCTTCGACAATTTTAGGCTTCGTTCAAAATCATTCAGATATATTATGAAGGTTATCATTCGAATACGTTGTAGTTTTGTTGATATGTATAAAGTCGCCGATAGATTTGGCAACTGTAGGGAGTTTATTTGAAATGTAGGCCCAAGTGTTGGAAAATTGAGCTTTTGGAAGCGCAGTGAAATTTCCGACTTGCTCTTAGAGATTTTATTTCAGTAGTTGCTCCATTTTCGACATTTAAAATTAGAACTTCCTTTATTGGCTATCTGTGTGAACGTTAAATTTTGAAAAAATGCCTATTTTTGAATGTGCAAATATTGACAAACTGTAATTCGATGGTTCTGCGAAGAACTTGAATGAAAAACCGATCTCGAGCCATGGTTTCTCTTTTCCTCCGTGAACATGGCACTCTACTTTTAAAGCCATCTTCTTACAACTTGAAACCGTCCTGTTACAGCTTGAAGGTGCCTTTTGAAAACTTGAAATCCTTTTGTTTAAACTTGAAAGCGTTTTGTTAGAATTTCAAACCGTTTTACTTAATCTTGAAACTATTTTTCGAAACGTCAAAATGTCTTTCTGAAACATTTGACCACTCTGTTAAAACTTCAGATCCTTTTTTCAAAACATGAAACCATCTTGTCTAAACTTGAGATGTTTTTGCTTAGCAAAAGAATACGAAACAGATGTTAAATCATTTGTAATTTCCTCCTTAATTTGCACTCGCCCCCTTCCCCACTCCCCCATTTGAACTTCCATGGGACTCATGCTTGTTTAGATCTATTGAATCAACAACATGTCTAGCTTTCAATGAATTTTCATGGGTTCAAAGCTTAAAAGCCTAAAACTGAATCTACCTCTTTTTTGTTTGTGACAGGTAAGGAATTCAATAGATGTATAATGACGCGTGTATTATTTTATGAAAGTCAGGTTTCGAATTCAGTTGTTTTTCGATAATGTTTACTAGCAATATAATCTAATATAATTAAGACCTGTTAAGTTTGAACATCTTTTATTTTGAAATCGTTCTTTAAATCAATTAAATTAACTTGTTTTCTACAATCTGCAAATCGATTCTTTGTTCTAAAAAAGAACATCTTGGTACTTCTTCAAACATTTGGAATCAGCTTTAAAATATTTTTCTGGACATTTTGATGTGAGAAATTTCGAGAGAGATATTAAGTCAGGAAATTGAGACATCCCTTCTTGGCAATGCAGTCAACATTTCAAAATGTGAACTAATGTAAGCTTTTCGTCCCATGTGTTTTGAACTATCTGTCTATATCAAAACAGAAGATTCCAGCTTGTGTACAGAAATTGTACAGAAGATTCCAGCTTGTGAACAAGACAGTAATTATTCGATTTCTCCCTTGGATTCTACAACTATGTGAGGTTTTACCGGCTTCAGATTGGTCAAAAACAATGAGCAGGTCGAACTTCCTTTTCTACAAAGTTATATTGTTTCCTGGATAAAATATGCTTTCCACCATCCAGGAAGTTTACAACAAAGACATGTAAAGTCAATTCATAATAAAAGGTTTAGTACTAATGTGTTTTGAAAGAATGAAAGGATGCCACCAATCTCTAACTAAAATATGAAGGATCTGTTCGAGGGGCAAATCACTTCATAAAAATCTCGTACACCTTTGGTGGAAATCCTATTGTTTTATGAGAAAATCCCTGGAAATCCTTTTGTTTTTGTTGAAATCTCGTACACTATTTGCAAGAGAGAATTACCCCTCGGATCTGTTACTGTCCTGCTTACGGAACGTCCAGCAATGCTTAAAGGCACTATGTTACGATGCATTTCGCTGGTCATTTAAATTTACCATTGGCTCGCTAATACAATTGACAATTGTTAAGTATCCAATCAGCAACGTAAGGCTAATTCTCGATCATAAATACGCTGTGAAGCTTGTTGTTAACCCTGAACGGTTGACTGGCGGGACTTCTAATAATGTGCCTTTGCGCATGGCAAACTGGCCAGGCGATAGAATTTTTGAATTGATTTAAGATTGTCTGAAAATGCATTATGGGATGCTTGCCTAGCACAGTGGCTCATCGTTAGCAATGAGTCTTCAAGCATCATAGGCTGTGTTTACACAAAAGCGATTGGGGACCATTCTGATAAAGAGCGATTGCGGACCACATGGGAATGATTAGGAAGCGCTCGGGGCTTCTTTTGAAAGGGGAGAATTCGCTCACAGAACCATTTCAAAAATTAAATGCTCGGGGTTTTGTTTTCCATGGGAATGATTGCATATTGCTGTGTTTCAAAAAGTTAAACGCTCAGGGGTTCTGGTTACATGGGAATGATAGCATATCACTCTCTCCCAAAATGTGAAACGCTCATGACTTGTGTTTTCACACAGGAACGATTACATTTTGTTCTGTCCCAAAAAGTGAAACATTCAGGGCTTTTGTTTTCACACGGGATCGATTGCATATTGCTCTGTTCGTATAAATGCTCAGGATTTTTGTTTACACAGGAACGAGGTTTTAATTGTCGTGTAGAGAGCTTTGAAAGTTATTCAGTCTGTTTAATGTTATATTTTTTAGATTAACGATGGCTGCCAATGTTTCATAAAAGGGTGACGCCCCTTCATGTTGTGATTATCTGATAAACGAATGCGGACATCTTTCCGAGTTATAGCTTTTTTCTGACTTTTACTTTGATTTTTCCGCTGATAATGCTTGAATAGTTAAGATTTCGTTGCTCCCCAACACTTCCTTCCTATGCAAATCCTCTAAAACCCCACAATTTCAATTTTGCGATAAGATGTTATCTTTTATCTCTCTTTCTACTAATGCTTAGGGGCCGAATGATTAAGATAGCAGCTATCATTCTAAACGTTCTACGGTAAAATTGATTGAGAGAATTTTTTCTGAAGCGATTTAAAGAAACCGTTGTTTGTAGGTTTAGGGGAATAGTTGTTCGTCCAACGCATTGTCAATGTAACTTATGATGTCCCACGAGAATATTTTGAAATACCTATTTCAAAATTGTGACTTGATATCAAGTATTTGTAATACTAATAGCATGAAAAAGGGTGAAAATTCGCCAGAATTCCTGTATCCTCAATGCAACCGTACGTAAAGAATATCGAGTTGACATTATCAACTTCAGTTGTATTTGAAGTTGCTCAAGCAGATTCCAGTTTGAGTGAAATTGGCCATGAAGCTTCAAGGAAGATTTTCAGGAGTGCAATTATGTGATTAATGATTTTCTTGAAAATAGCCAATATGGTGGAAGTCTAAATTCAGGTTCTTCATTGTTCCCTTTAAATGAAAAATAGGGGGTTATTAGGAGATTTGAATATTGCTTCCCTTACATGTATTACTCCCAAAAAAGCCTGGCAGTGGAGATAGCCATTGTAACTTGAAAAGGCATAAAAACTTATTGTATATTCAAGATTGTTGCCATGTTAAGTTATTTTGACATAAGCTTGTTAAAGGCCATATCAGCCGGATAATAATCAACCAGGGTAAGCCCCACGTCCCCACCCTGCTCAAACCACCGATTTTGGCTTTTCCTTCATTTCTGGAGCCTTCGCTACGTCACATTTGGTCCCGCTCATTTAATCAACGCACCATGTAACAATTGTCAGAAATATCTCTACCAAATCAGGTCAGAAATCTTTCTGCTACCAAGGAGCCACCCTTTAGGCCGTCATGGAGCAAAGAGTAACTACAGATAAAGGTTATCTACGAGTAGTGCCAAACGAGGCCCAAAAAAGGACAAACGCCAGCATTAACATCATCTGGTACCAATAAAAGCGCAAGGAAATGTTGGTCTGGTTGGACCGCGAGTATAGAAAAGCGAAACAGTGACATCGAAAGAAAACGAATGATTGCATTCACACTTGCAAGGAGCTTGGAGGTGACTCAAAGAAACCATATATTTTGCTTCGAAAATATATTCTTTAGACAGACAAAGGGAGGAGCAATAGGCGTTAGAGTAGCAGATGATGTTGCCAGTATATTCATGGTATGGATCGACGGTTCAAGAAACTTCAAGATGAAAGACTTAAATTCAGGATGTACTCTAGGTATGTTGATAACATAAACATCGTATACGAGATAATAGATAAAAAGGTAGAAGCAGAAAAAGCGGATGAAACAACACTAAAATCAACCCATAAAATTGCCAATTCAATCCACAAAAGAATCCAAGTAACAATCGACTAACCATCAAGCCATGAGAACAAAAGGTTGCCAGTTTGGACCTCGAGCTATGGATAAAACAGATAAACCTTGAAGGTGACAAAAAGTACCAAATCATTAACTCCAACTTTATGAAACAGTTTGCAAGTCAAAAAGTCATCAACAGCGAATCGGTACTCTTCATACAAACAAAAATATGTATTTTAGTCTCGGATCTTGTATGAGTAATGAGAAATGTCTCGAAACAATGCAAGGTAAAGAAAGATCAGCCTACGTGCATCATTATATACACAGGATGCAGTTTTCAGAATATTTGCAAAAGGACAGGGTATTGGTCTATGTGTGAATGAAGAAAAGGTCACTGTAGCAGGCTGCTCGACGGGCTCCAAGGAGTTCTTGCGGCGAAAAGTCGGTAAAAATGCAGCAAATAAGAAACACCGCAAAATGCCGAGAATACACAACAATGAATACAGTAGCCTTTACTGATTTTCGTGTATTCATTGTTGTGTATTCTCGGCGTTTTGCGGTGTTACTTATTTGCTACATATTGGTCTATGGTAAATCTAAGAAAGCATTCGATAAGATAGTGGAGCATGATTGAACTGGAGAGTGCCCGATGTACATGGGCAAATTTTGGCACAGAAGAGACAGGGGAAAGCTTGAAAAAATAATTAAATGTTATGAAAGGGAGTGGTCATTAAACTGTTATGTTTGTGGAAGTAACGCCAAATGAAGAGTGTCCAAAATATGCAGAACTGTACCAGAAGAAGCAGAATTGGAAACTCGAGTGGTTGAAAGAGCAGGATAATCATTGACAAGAACAATGGCAAAATCTGATATGTTCTGAAAAACAAAGTGCAGTCAACATAAATGCAAGTTACATTGAGTACCAAAAAATCTGGTGCCAAAAACTTCGGTGGATTAATTTTCGGTGGAAAAAATTTCGGTCATATTTGGTTTAAATTTCGTTTTAAATTTTTGTGAGAATTTCTTAAGTTCTTATTTAGAGGAGGTTTGTTTATTCCATTTTTATAAAACACGGTGGAATATTAGTTGGAAGCGTTTACTATTTGCTATGTTTTCGATCGCCAGTAGCAGCGAGGGGCTATAAATTCTGATAGATTGTGAGTTAGAAATTGAGGAGCACTGAACGCAAAATGAAACTGCTGGAGCACTGAAAAGAAATAATTGAGCGATGTAATGGAAAGACAGTAGTATCATCATTTCAGCGCATAGAGAACTCAACTTTCTTGGAAGTAGAGGGTGAAAGAGAAAGAATAAACGAGTATCTAACGAAGTACGAGGCAAGTTCGACGCAACAAATCTATCGACCCTGAACCGAACAAACTTTGAAAGAACGCGAAGGTCTTACTCGGTTCTTTATTAGGCGTCTGCCGGAGGGCATCGACAATTCTAAGAACATATAATGAACGTGTATGTGTGTTTTTAATGATGGTTTTTAATCTAAAAAAGATACCATAATTTGTCGTATTACACACGAGGTCGTATTAAACCATTGGCTCAAAGCACCAGTGACCGATAAAATGAATTAATGTTTTTTTCCTAAATAATCAAGGTCTTTTAGAAAAATAAACCGATGTAGCGCTCTTAAAGCAACAATAGTTACCTACAAAATCCGTAATACTTTTCGCTACATGCCTTTATTGCTGAAAATTGCTGTTTGTTTAAAGTTGCCAGTGCCGTAAAGGCAAAGTTGTACACGCTATTTTGTGTAAAGGAAAGAACTGTTTTTAGTTGCTACTTCGAGTCTCGCGCTTAATGCGATCAAGAGACAACTGGAAAGGCGTACCTTTTTTACGTGAAAATTCCTTTATTTCTTAATGGCTGGGTTCTAGTTTCAGCAAAAGTAGTCTCTTTTCAGTGAACCCAGCTCGTATTTTCTTTGTAGCTTATAAGAGTATCAACATTTCATTAAGCTTCACATTTTAACAGTTTTGCATATTCACAATTTTCATAATCTCCGAATTGTCTCTGAAAGTTAAACTTCAAGTTGCCGCAAAAGAGTGTTATTACTTGTTCTGAAGGAAGATCGGGTTTGAATTACTTGTCCCTGACTTCTGTTCTTTTGGAGGTTTGAGATTTTGAGGTCCGAGTGAGACATGGTTCATTTGGTCAAACTTGGAATAGCGTTGTCAGAAAGTGCTCCATTGTTTTTCATAGGTTTAAGATATGAGTATAAGGGACATTTATCACATCTTTAGGAAAAATTTTACTTTCAGTTTCATTTGTAGATTTTAATTGAAACCAGGGTGATTTACTTTATCTTGAGCAAGCTAAAGTTTGTTTTGTTTATCACAGAACGTTTTAGAAGATAGATTGCAAGAAAACATCAACTAGCCTACTTTTTAATGCAAGGCCATCTTAAATATTGCGAATTTTTGCCATACAAGTACCCATAAACATTTTGATATGTACCACAAGCTTAGCATCCGATTCCAACTACCATAATAACCAACTCTATTATTAGCTCAGTCCCTTTAAGATCTGTTTTAAGATATATGGAGGCATTGGTGGCTGTAGCACTGCTGATAAAGAACAGAGAATGCAGCACACGTCCTGTTATTGTAATACTTCATAAACTAGCTTTGAAAAATGCAAACATTTTTCGTCATACTAAAGCTTTTTGTCTGACACTCTTCAGAGTATAAAACGTCAGAACATAGATCAAAATTTCTACGCTAGGAAATATATATACCCTGTTGTGGATCGAAGTAGGTCAATGAGAAATCGCGAGCACATGACTGTTGAGGTTGCTCAATCATTGCCGCTTGCCTACTTAGAATGTTACGAATGGAGCCCTTAGGTGAAAACTAACTGACTCGGTAGGGGGACGAGAGTTTTGTTCTTCTTTCCTCTTCTTTCCTCTTCTTTCCTCTTCTTTCCTCTTCTTTCCTCTTCTTTCCTCTTCTTTCCTCTTCTTTCCTCTTCTTTCCTCTTCTTTCCTCTTCTTTCCTCTTCTTTCCTCTTCTTTCCTCTTCTTTCCTCTTCTTTCCTCTTCTTTCCTCTTCTTTCCTCTTCTTTCCTCTTCTTTCCTCTTCTTTCCTCTTCTTTCCTCTTCTTTCCTCTTCTTTCCTCTTCTTTCCTCTTCTTTCCTCTTCTTTCCTCTTCCCTCCTCTTCCTTTCTATCAAAATTCCCTCCCATTTAGCTGCTCCCAAACCATTTAACCGCTCCCATTGAGCAGAAATGTGAATAAAAATCCCATGGAGTAGTGCATGTAATATTTGGCTAAGAGTCGGAGTTTATTTTAACATGCAGTGAAAATCATTTTGTGTAGTAATGAATCTTAATTGTGCAATGATAAACTTCAATTTTGTGCAGTGATAAAACAAAAATTAAGTAATTTTTTTATTGAAAATTTAAGATTGCAGCAACTATCAGTAAGCTTGTATGAAAGCATTACAATATCAAAAACGAGAACATAACAGTTACAATGATCATAATTTATTAAATCTCTCTAAAGTTTGCTATATATTTTGAAGCTTTCAGTTTGTTTTGTTTTTTATCTTCTCCATAGAGATCTTTATTCTCGAAAACACGTTTAAGCCTAGACCTCTTTTTCTTCATCAAAATCTTTTGTAAATGCTTGGGTGGGAGGTAGTGTAGTTCAAAAATTGCACAGAGAAAACCATCTTACACAAAAGTTAGCTCGATGGCTGTGGTCATAAAAATTTTCAAAAGGCAACACCAAAAGATCGTCAAAATTTTTGAAAATATGCAGTGATAAAGATTCCTTGCAATAAACCCTGCTACGAGTTTATGAAGTAAACAATCTCTGTGGACTGTGTTTTAATATTAATTATCATGTAAAATGAAATACTTATTTTGATGTTTATGTCTATTTAGCTACTTTTCTCTAGCATTTTTTGGTTTTTGTTTTTTTTTCAAATCCCATCCTCAAAAGTAGTTTTAAGCTGACAGTGCAGTCACTCTTATTTGGATGCTTTTCATCTGTAACGTTTTCTAAGTTGACTCAAAATTACTACAATAAATTCCAGGGTGAATTCAACCATCCCTCTCTCCCACATGACAAAAAGTTGATTTGCTATGAAATACCGTGTGCAATTAGAAAGAATCTGAAAAATGAAATGAAAAATATGAAACCGTTGTTGGGATCTCCAACAATTTCTAATCTCAAGTATCTTTTGCCAGCGTATTAGCGTATTGAAATGAATCGTCCAAACGTATACTGACACGCTGATTAATTCACGCCTCCTCTGTGACTATTCTGAGAGTCTGTTTACAATACACAAATATAGTACACGAAATCTTAACACAACGCAATATAAAAAACACCTTATCAGTAGCAAAATATGTTCTTCTTCTATTATTCATTTTAATTGAACATACCTAATCTTCAAAAAGAATCATTTCCATCCAATGTTAAACAATATGTGAAACTTAGAAATATTGAGGCGGTTTCTTGAGGATGGGGGTAATTGAGTAATATGCCTTTTTTATTTTATGGTACTATGGTTGTTGATTTTGGTATTATAATTTCTTAATTACCAAAATGCTTAAAGACTCATTGCTAACAATGAGCCTTTGCAAGCGTGGCGACGATCCAAACAATGGCAGTAAACTTCTACAGCTTAACCAAAATTCATTTCAGTCTGAAAATGCATTATAGGATGCTTGCGTAGCGCAATGGCTTATTGTTAGCAATAAGTCAGTAAAAACTAATTTTTTGGTAGAAAAATAATGCACAAAGGTAAAATATAACATAGAAAATAACGATCCATCGTGTTGACGTTTTATGCTCTGAGGAGTGTCAGACGAAAAAGCTTTTAGTATGTCGTAAAATGTTTGCTTTTTTCACAGCCATTTTCAAATTCTGTACCGCAAAAAAGTTGTTTACATGTATTTTCTACATAGAAGGAAGAGAATATTTGGGCAAGATTTTTCATGGAAGATGTTTTTGCGATAACGCATCTTTAAAATGTAATGTTTCGTGAAATAAATTTATTGGGATTAGACCTTGGGTCAAGAACCTTCCTTTAAGTTTTGGCGATTAATTTTTGCGATTGACTACTTTGTGATTAAGTTTGCTGATTTACTCTGTAATTTCAAAATCTCCTGACCTGACCTTGTGACCTGACTTTGTGGCCTGACCTGACCTGATCTGACCTTCCAAAAATGACTCGGAGATTGCTCTTTTTGGTATGGGCTATTTTGTCTTGGGCTTGACATAACGAGAGACATTTCTTGGAAAACTGTAAGATTATAACGAAAATATTAAATTATGAGCACGTGAAAGAGTATATATATCCTTTTCTCATGCTCAGAACTCCATCCATATCACTCTTTTCACAAAATTCTCTATTTAGAGGGCTAAGTATGAAGGAAGTGCCGGAGATATCAAACATGTAGAGTGGCATTGACACTCTTGTCATGTGTCCTGGAGCCCTGTAGCCCTGTAGCCCTGGACCCCTGGACCCCTGGAACCAAATTAAATTTTTATTGTCTCCGTTACACAATGAGGTCATCGAAAAGTGTTCTGTAGTTTCCCTGAAGGTCAGAGACATTGAAATTTGAAAAAGGAACCTGAAATGTGCTACAGTGCAGCAGGTGGTTAACCGGTTTTATAAAGATTTGCAAAAGATAATTTTGCTTTTGACATCTTTTTTCCAACTTTGCGGAGAATTTTTTTGTGGAAAGGGTCAAAAATATAAATATTTATTTTACAACAATTTAATTTTCAAATTTCTTCACGCAAATAATTTCTTCTATTGACGTACGTTCTGGGGCGTTATTTCATCATTTTTGGCCATCTCAATTCCAAATGTTTCCTATTTGTTTTTAAGCACTGCAAATGCTTAAAGCTTGTTTTTCAGAATCTGAATCTTTCAGAATTTTAGAATTAACAAAATGAATGTCCAGTTGGAATTTCAAGTATAAAATATGTGTAATATTGAGATTTTGAGACGAAGGACATTCAAAATTTGTTTGATGATTTTGTTGTGTTTAAAAAACATTATTTGCCTTGTGGAATTGTGGGTAAAGTTTTCATCAAGTTTGCAAAATTATGGGTCACATTTTCAAGATATGTGCGGAATTATGGGTCCAATTTTGAGCCAAAATGGCACTTCCTCAACTAGACTTAGTTACACCCTGAGCACTGCACTGTTGTCTCAATCCAATTGGCAACATGTAAAGCTTACTTTCACTACCTCACCTTCCTTCTCGAAGATGCAATCACTTTAGACTTGTGTGCTTAGAAATTTTGTAGATACATCAAAGCTAGTGTAAAAAAAGGTGATCTTTGCTTATGTCCCTGTTTACCATATTTGTGAATCAAATCCATTAACAGACTCTCACTGTCTACTTATTCCCATCTTCCTTTTGAAACATGAAGACTTTTAAGATTATGATAAAAGTTGGGACATTTTCAAAATTGTATTTCTTTCAATTATTCTAAGGGTTTATCCAAAATTTAGTCCTTCCTGCGCCACTTTTCAGACATCTGCCGTTGGCTCTAATATAGTAAGCGCGCATCCAGCATGTCATACAGGATGATATTCACATTTTGATTCCACATAAACCAACAAGATTCTCATTTGCTTTAATATGCATACCAGCTCTGTTTAGGCATTATAGTGCGCAAAATAGTTTATATTTTAAAGTATAGTAGTTCTGAGAACTTAAAGATTGTCTGAAAACTTTTAAAACTCTGGAAATTGTTGAAAGCTTTGCTGCCTTCCTTGCTTCATTTTAGCAGTTAGTATTATAATTTCTTGACTCAGTATGCCTAGATCTTCTTGTTATATGTTTTAGCTCTCGACCCTGTTAATTAATTGGCCCCTTTGTATCTAAAAGGTAATGTGTCAAGCTAGAGCAAGCAACTCTGCGTGGATTTTCAGAAACATGTGATTTTTCATGTCATCGCCCCTGCCATTATGGTCGTTCTGTTTATTTACTTTGCTGTGAGGTTAGCTTTTCTTGTAAGCAGTTTTGCATCGCAAAAATACTGACCAATCACAAGCCGTCATTTTGATATTACTTAACAAGTTGGGTATACCAGTCCCTTTATATGGACACATTACCTTTAAAGATACTGCATGTTTAGGGCCCGTATGGCTGCTTATGATAATGCATTGAAATTTATAGTTTTTAAGAATGTTTCTCCACATATAGCAAATCTTCAATAAGAGCGTTATCCCAGCATTAAATGTAATAAGAGATGCTTGCAATACCAGAATATATTTGTACAGTCTGTGATTCAAATGTGATACAATAATGAAAATTAGAAAAGAGCAAGGGACCTAAACAAGATCATTGTGGAACACTGCATTTTATCCTCTCCAGTTTAGATGATTCTTCTTTTGTTTATGTTGCTTCACTGCTTACGATGATGAAGTAGGACAGATACCAGCATATTAGTTTTTACATCAAAGCCATACATTCCTAGTTGTTACAACAAAAGTGTTCTACCGTTTCAAAAGCCCTCATCCGATCAATGAATGTCTCTTAGTTGCTTTGCTCGTTATCTTTGCTCTGAAAAAGTAAAGGGAATCGAAAGGATTATGAAGGAGGAGTCTTGAAATTCAAGAAAAGAATCGAAGATCATTAACCTAATGAAGCTTATGCCAGTAAATAAAAGAATATGAAATTCAATAAAGATAATTAGATACTGAATTGAAATTTGGATGAGTGGTTTCATTCTAAATGAACACGAAATTGTTTGTATTTGAATAATGATCTTTGATTCATTCTTTTTTGTTAAACTCCTCCTTCATGATTCTGTCAATTCCCTTTGCTTTTTCTTAATTGCATGTACATTTCATTTTTCAAGCTAATATCATTGCTACACGAATAAATCCCTTCAGCATACTTAAAAAAACTAGATAACGAACTTATTTCATTCGTAAAAGCTTTATTCAGAACCAAATGCTCTTCTTTCTGGGAGCCGTGTTTTAAGTTTACTCTAGCAATTCAAATGAGTTTTTTAGCATTTTTTGAAAGATTCAAAGACGGTAGCTCACGGACTTCCAATGGTGTGCAATACCAAGTCTTCAAAGCCTAGTAATGACAACATTTTTAAAACAACATTTTTTTCTGCAGTTCAGGGATCTGAAGGTCCCGAGAATTCTCGTATTGTATGGTGAAACATGGGGTCAGAATTATATTCAAAAGGACACAACCTGTTGATTATCCTGTCCTGTAGGTCATCAACTGTATAACTGAGTATAACTGTCGTGAAGAATAATATTGTCCACGCTCACCAAGGGAGAGGACCTATTATGTATTGAGTATTAAACACTATGCCAGTCTGATACTACAGTATTCATAAAGCTTTTACTGGCTCTTTCCTATTTTTCACAATATGCGTTTGAGCATTCATTGTGGCAACACCCTCTCGTTCTTACTTCTCATATATAAACAACCATGTGTAAACCGATGTAATTATCATTCCTCAAACTTTCTTTTGGTAGTACTTACTTGAGATTTCAACCCAGTGTACCCCGTTAATTATTCATTGGAAATTTATTTTGCACAAAATTCAAATCTTTTCTAACGATGCAGACAGATAAGATGCATGCCGCCTTTGTTCCTCGATAACCGCCCGGCCAACCTTTGGTTTCATTAACAGTTAGAACGCAACCCATGCTGATCAAACAAACGCATTGCAATGGTTTTGGTGTTCATTGTCTACAAAAAATCTGCCACACCAAAATCATTATCTTCGTCTGTTATCTATTGAATCAGAGCCATAATTACATTTGATTGTTATGTTTTGGATTAAGTAAAGTAGCATTGATCCATTTGTCTTCAATACTCTGGCAGATGATTTAAATCCTCATTAATATTTCATTGCCCTAGGTGTATTATTGGCAAGTCGTCAGGTTTCGTGTGAGAGGCTCCACAAGGAATCGGCTGGTTATTACATCATCAATATAGAAAAGATCGGCTAGGGGCAGTTCAATTAACAAAAGCGTTTGATGATGAAACTTCTGCTGTTGACGCAGTCACAGTAAGCTGGAATTTTGTAAACATTTATTTCATAGAAGGTTTTTTATGCAAATTTGTGTAATATTGATTTAAAATCCATGATAACATTTTAGTCCTATACTAGTGACACGGAATGCGAGATTAAAGTTTATAAACATCAAGAAGAAAACATATTTTTTAGTTTGCCTGATGCTGTTGTTCTATTAAATCAGAGAAAATGATGATGGCGTCATGTGTTTACCGGTAAATGGCACCTCCTTATTCACTTCTTCAACCTGCGTAGGTAGAACGCTAAACATGTTTTGCTAGCTATGTACAAGTGAGACTTGCAACTGGTGGCTTCATTTCAGGAATATCATCAAAAATACACAGCTCGTGAATTTTTCATGCATTATCGCTTATGTAAACATGTTGCAGAAGCTTTCTTAAAATGCAAAAACTTTAAGTCATCACTATTTTATGGAGAAGATGCTTTGAATAGAGTTTTTGCAAACGCTGACAAAACCACCTTGTATGCGGAATCAAATGTCTACACGTGAATGACTCATCTTGTAGCTGACTGTTCATGGTTATAGAAATGGCCTTGTTTACTACCGAGAAGTCATATTAAAGGCTCTCTAACAATTCGAAGATACCACCAAGGAAACACATCTATGTGATCATTCTTGCTATTGATTTCTACTTGAAATTTGGCCTGTTTTGTATAAAGTTTTGACGAAAAAATCATTTGGCAAAAGGCTTGGATGTGTTGCCTAAGGATTTTCCATCTGGTACTCCTGTACGAATGATAACAGAACATTATTCAAGACAAAAATATTTTGAGCATTCCATTAATCACTTGGTACAATTAATAACATTGGAATTATTCACAAATGTGTATAACGAAAATCATGAGGCGACGAGGAGCGAACATTACTGTACCAAACAAGGGTGACTCAGGGTTGAAACACTTCTTTAACGGTAAGAAGTCGAAATTAGCTTCGATCTTTAAAGCAAAACCAAAACAGGATGCATCTGTGGAAAGTAGTTTGCAATTTTCAGAGGAAGAGGAAGCATTGAGGTGTCTAGATGAAATTATCGAGTCTGAGAACCATAAAGGGAAGCTTAGAGATGTTTGTCAAACTATTAGGCCTTTGACGTCACCGACGTTTTTTAATAGCAATGTACCTAAGCAGACTCACTCTGGCCCAGAATGTCGGGAGCAAATGAAATATGATACGATCAAAGGTTTCGATTCGTTTATGCTGTATTGAATAAGGTATTTCACTGCCAACGTATTTACGACTGAATGGGCGTAAGTGATCCTTTTCATAGACATGTAAACGACAAGCTTCCGTTCAGGCATCCAGTGCCAAGCTCACATCCTAACTGTGAAGTTCTTGCAGCTTGATCATTCAAGATATTATGAGACGGTGCGTATGAATACAACGCTTCATATGAAGGGGTTGCTGATCTTTTTGCAGGGTATCTTTATAGGGCCAGAAATTGTCAGCGCAGAAGAGACAGATGAATAAAAAGAAAGTTTCTTTAATGGCTTCTAGATAGTTTTAAGATATGAAGGAGATAGAACAACGCATGGGTTCCAATCAAAACAGAACGATCGTTTTATATACTTACTTCAACGCTTTACACGCATAACAAACTGTAATATGAAACTGATGGTAGATTTTGTCTACATGTCTCACGTGAATTAAAGCTCCTCCGCATAGTATGTTCGTATACTATTAAGTTACTACAGATAAATATACGAAACTGCTTATATCTGTCATGTACGCCCTGAGCTACATATATTTTACAGGCATAAATTTTAGGACAGTCGATAGTTGGTACTCAATTCTTGCCAATGTTCAAAATGGTCAAGGCACCAAGAATGGATAGATGGTCGATAGCTAGAATTCCCTACTCCTTAATGTCTTTGATGGTTACGCAACCTAGAGAAGGAGAATGGTCGATAGCCAATTTAAACTCTTTATAGTGATATCTGTTTCTTATTCTCTGAATCATGAATGATATTCGTCCAATGGAGACAAAGCATCCGATCACATTGTTAAGGAGTTTGCTTTAGATGCCCGATGACATTTTATGCACCCACCTCAATCAATAACTACCTCGCTTGACAGACATTAAAAATGAGCAAATGATACACACATAGGCTAGTAGTAATTTATCTACTAAAATTAAGGGATTATAAACAATCTGTCTTTATTCAAGTAACGTTCTAATGTAGCATTGTATAAATTATTCTTAAAAACTTAAATGTTTATTTAGACAAAATCATAGAACATCATATCCGAAAGCAGAATTTTTTTCTTCTTTAACTAACATCTCCACTTCTTGTCTTGTTTATATTCCCGTTTCTACTTCTTTAACTACCCTTTTCCGCGTTCTCCTTTTCCTGCTCGATTTCTTCCTTTTAATTGTCTTCTATTCATATTTCTTTTACTGACACTAGTATCAATTTCATTATTTATCTTCCTTTTCTTCCCAATCTTCTTCTTGATCGTATTTCTTATCTGCTTTGTTTTGTCTTTCATACCCTTAATTCTCTTACACCTTAATTCTTTCTCATCATATTGTGCTGTCTTATCATCAGTTTTCTTTCTTTTCTTTTTTAGCACCTTATATCTTCAATTTACCCTTATTTGCTTTCTTCTCTCTTCTCTCTTATCTTTATTATTCTTCATCCAATTTGTTTATGTTCGTCTTCCACTACCTCCCTATAAATTTGTATTGAACATTTCCGGAACTGCGCGTTTTTTATATAATGCTTTTGCAATGACACGAAGATTATGCAAATTTTCCTTTCTCAGAGAAATTCATTATCTGTAGATTGTCTGAGGCTGATGAGAAACTTTAAGCTGACAGCCTGAACCGTGAACATTTGCTTGTATGATTCATTCATAAATCAGAAACATGATCAGCCTCTCTAACACAGCCTTGGGGCGGGGGCAACTAAGCCTTGTATTGGACGGGGACGTGCAACTTTGGTTCAAAATTTGGATCCATAATTCCACACGTCTGAAAAATGTGACCCATAACTTCGCAAACATGATTAAAGCTAAACCTATAATTACGCAATGAAAAAGACATTTTTCAAAACATAGCAAGATCATCAAACAAGTTCCTAAAATCTCAATAAAACACATATTTCGTATTTCATTTCTAACTGGACATTCATTTTTTGATGCTAAATTTCCCTCCTAAGAATTTTGCAATATTTTCCCAAACTGGTGCCCTAATTATGCATGATGTTTTAAATAGTGTGTTTACTTTAAATGCTTCAAGTTTCTAATTCTATGTAATTTACAGTCAAGACTTTCTTCTTCGGTTGTGTTATTCTAATGTCTCTAGCCGCCTTTGCGATGGACACAATGCTTGTGTGTTCCTGAGGACATTATAATTGATTAATTTTAATAACTTCGAAGCTGCTAGAAGTTTTTTGAGTACATTTGAATGAAATTCGTATAAGAAAAATTGCATAATAACATTTTTATACAGTTTTTAGCTTTGATTTATTAAGGATCCCACCCCCCCCCCTTTCTAATTAGCCCCTCTCTTTCAATTCCCACCTCTAGGACTGAAAAATATATAAGCAGCCCTAGGGGCTTAATGGAGCTTTTACGGTGAGTAAAGCATACTGCTAACTGAATCAACGCAATAAAAAACCCCAAAACAAGCATTTACCTGGAACCGTTACTATTCTTATGTTAACTTTATCTTGTTAACATGAAACCAATCTTAGCTGGGTTGGACTGTTGTCTGTCTAAAAATAGGTGTTGTCTAAAATACCTTGCCGCCACTTTACAGGCACATCTATTTTCTTGGTTTGTTGCCAAGAGATATAAAAATTTTCACGCTCTTTTTAGGAGAGAATAGCGCGAGTGCCAATTTCCTTTTCAAGAATAAGGTTCATAAATACAAAGACTCAAAGTGCCAAAAAATTAAGAATGGTTCAAGGGTAATAGCACAACTAGAACTTTATCGAAAGTATTTCTATGAGTTTTACTCCTCTCATATTTAAACCCACAGCCATAATATAATATCAGAAGAATATCTTATGTAAAGAATGTGTTTTATCATTTTACACCGAGGATGAGTTAATTTTAACAATAAGTTATGATTATATTATGGCTCAAAATTGAACTTGTTTAAGAATTTTGTGGCTCAACAAAAATTCAGTCATTCTAATAAAAAATGAATACAAAAGAAAAATCTTTACATCAAATAAGCTATCCTTTCCCTAGAAATATATTAAAAGCCTCTGTGCAATCTGCTTTAGTAAACAATGTGCTTTATATATTAACAAAATGATTGTACAAATCCCTGAAAGTTCAAGGTACGGGTGTTTAAAACTGAAACAAATTGTATACATTTTATGATTCAGTAATCCTGTTAAGATGAGTTTTTTCCGCGTGTAAACGTATTACACATGATTACTTTTCAAATCTTATATTAACTCCCTACAGACAGCCATTTTAAATGATTCCTCTTAGTCTCTGCATTGTGTTGCATCTTCTACCTTAAGATAATACAGTTGATAAGAAATATCTAGCTTTTGTCTATTGTGCCTTTTACTTTCAACTTCATCATGTTTGCACTATGGACCATATTCTTGCACCCCTCATACCCTCTGTTTTTAATAATTCTAAGGTAACGTGGCTATTAATTATCTAAAGGTTTCTAGAATCTGTGTACTTGTAGAAAAATGAGTTCTATTTAATCAAATAAGCCGGCCTGGAACAAGCATCAAGGGGTATTATTTTTAAAATGGTTTTTCCGTAAGTCATTCCCTTACACTTCACGCAACATGTCACACAGATTCGTGAACAACAACTGCAACAACAAGCACGTTTGGTTTCAATTGTGAAATTTCCAATATGGCGTCGCAATCGTTCCATGATCAAGCAAAATGCATCTTAGAAAGTCGTAAAAATGCGAATCTGTTGGTGGCTCTCCTCGAAAATCTTGATTCTGTAAAGAAGGCTGAGCTTTTGGAACTAATATCTAGTCTTGAACTTGTGTTTTCCAGCTATATGTCTCAGGGACTTTGGCAAAAGTATTTGAAAGATGGAAGAAGCATGGACGACAGTGACAGCGAGGATGATATTGGAGAAAATGGTGCCACTCAAGAAGGTAATTTGCTGGAAAAAAATAAAAGTGCAGAGAAAATATTCGCGCACTGGTGCTATGATAAGTATTTGCATTTCGTAGGGGAGTTGATACAACTTTTAGGCCAGGAAGAAAAAGCCGTCCGCAAAAGGGCGCTCGACTGTCTAATGAACCTTCTCGTTGCAGATTACAAAGCTGCGATAAATAGTCCAGAGTACGACCAGTCCGGGTGTTATTTCCCAATTGATTTATTCAAAAGAGTTATAAATGGCCTTCTGACTTGCAATGCAGCTGCAACGAAGAATCATTTGAAGGAGATAGGCAAGTACTTTCGGTATGCCGATATCCAGTTTTATACTTTGAAGAATATAGGCACGATAATTGAAGAAAAGCCTAAGTGGATCTCAAAGACAGATAACGTAATGAGCAATATTTGTCTATTACTATTGAAAGTTTCATCTATGAATAATCAAACCAAAGATGTTGGATTCCTGATCAAAGATGTCGAAAAGATTCAGAAATTTTTACCAGAGAGCAGAGGAAGAAAGAAGCTTTTCAGCAATACGTGGCTGTCATTTCTCAGTCTGGAGCTTTCAGATGATATTTTGAAGAGAGTGCTAGCAAATCTTCATGAAGATGTAATGCCATACATGGAAGATCCCAAACTTTTGCTTGATTTTCTAACTGATGTTTATAACCTTGAAGGCTCACTTGCCCTTCTTGCATTGAACGGTTTGTTTCTCCTCATCCACAAATATAACTTAGACTACCCAGACTTTTTTAAAAAGCTATACATTCTTTTGGATGTTTCTTCTATTGAAACAGAGTATAGAGACAGATTCTTTACACTATTGGATTTGTTTCTGACATCATTGAATCTTCCAGCATACTTGGTGGCTGCCTTCATAAAAAAGCTGGCAAGAATTAGTCTCAGAGCCTCTCCAGATGCAATACAGATCATCTTAGTTTTGATAGAAAACCTCTTAAAACGTCATCCAAGCTGCAAAGTTCTTATTCACAGGAAGGTATGTTTTAACCTTTCAATTCTTGAGAAAGATAAAAATCTACAAAATTAAAGACACAGAATTGACAGTTAATAATTATTGAGTAATAAATTGGATGTTAGTTGGAGGATGAAAATAGCCTTTTGGGCATGGGGTGGGAATTTTATCAAGTTCATTTGACCATAGTTCCTTTAAATACTAACAGTTTGATTTATTGACTAGCGAAGGTGTTGGGGTTGACCCTTTTGATGTTCACACCAATAAATCAATTTTTGGCTTTTAAAAAGAAAATCAAATGCTCTTTTTTAAAACAAGGAACAACCCGGTAACAAGTGGAACAACAGAGTAACAGCCCTGGCACCCCCCTTCCCCCCCCCTCCCCAGTCCTGGTGGCCTTGGCTGTCATTTGTGTCTAAGGGCCTCCAAGTCTTTATCAGGCTAGAAAAATTTGCAAGGGGGATGTCTAGGTCCAGGTTGCTGTATAGGGATTTTCAATCTTTATCAAAAGGCTTACTCCAAAGTTGAAAACTGAAGAAAGTTTTGAAATTCTCTTAATTATTTGAAATTATCTTACACTTTCAATTAATGTTGAATATCTTTCTTTGCCCCAAAGGACATCATTTTAGATTCAATATCGTTGTCTTTGTGGTTCTTGAGTAAATTTACTAATGTTAGTGTAAATTTTTGAAAAACCTAAAGGAAAATTAAACACCAATAGAAAGAATTTGAAAAGGGTCTGTTGTCCTGCAAAAAAGTGAGGGGCCCTGGCTCTCCTGCTCCTTCTCCTTCCTTGGAGGCCCTGTAATGATGGACAGCCCTGTGGTGAAGGACTGCTTTCAGATAAGCGGAAAACTTTGAACATGCTGAAAGACCATCCAAGATGTTATCTTGGCAGAAAATCGTTGGCCTAGGCACCCCCCCCCCCTCAAATGAAAGCCTGAATTTCTGCCACTGATCCTACTAACTGATAAGTATTTAATGGAAAAATATCTAAGAGTATGGAGCATTTTTTTTATGGGGAGCAATCACTAGAGGATTTGAATTATTTGCAAATGAATTGATGGTAAGAGAAACTAGGGGAAAGAAATAGAAAAGGTGTGAAGACAAGAAATTTATAAGTGTTCTTATGTACCTGGATGTAATAATAATGATAATGGAAACATTTCATTTTCAATTCAACTTAAACTACAATTACAAATCTCACTAATACAAGGTAATTTGCAATTGGCTAGCCTGGTTTTACAAGAAAAAACTATAACAATCGTAAGGTAAAAGGAAAAACTGAGAGAAATAAAACAACCAAAATTGCCCGAAGATGCCAAGAGAGCTCATAGAAAGAATAACAAAGGAGACACATTTGAACTGCCCCTGTAAACCAGATAAAAGAGGAGCATACTTGCTGTGTTTTCTTGTAGCATTTGTGTTAAGGTTGGATTCGAAGCCAACAGTTAGCTCTAAAATGTAAATGATAATAATAATAATAATAATAATAATAATAATAATAATAATAATAATAATAACTTCATTTCAGTGTCAAATTGATTTAGCATTTCTACTAATTGGGGACACTGTTTACATTCAATTTTTTAAAAAACGTAATCTATAAAAAGTAAATGTTAAGGTGAAATTTTCAAGAAAAGTTACAGATTTAAAAAAGGTGTAAATTTACATTTAAAAAAGAATTGCATCACCTTTGAAATTTCAACCACTTTTATTGACTTTTGCAACTGGTTCAGACATGGAATATTTCTGTATAGATACATCAGTCCAATTAATTTCTTGGAAATATTGCTTTTTTGACCTCTGGTGGTGATTAGCATATTGCATTATAATCAAATCAAATGATATCTTTGTTATAATTTAAAAAGTATTGATATTAATTTATTTATTTTCTTTTCTACTCAAAGACTGGCTTGTCAATGTCATCTGATACTTCAGTGTCTGATGAAGCCCACTCAGATCCATTCAAGTTTGAAGTAGCAGACCCAGCAAGATGCAATGCTCTTAACAGTTCGTTATGGGAACTGAAAACATTGGAACAACATTACCATGCAGAAATTCAAAAGGCTGTCAAAGTTTTTGAAAGTCATTTTACCAAAGAGGAAAAGGCCATAGGCGAATATTTGAACAATTCCTACGCTGATTGGTTTGAGAAAGAACTGGTGGATTTTGATGAGGACACCCCTGTCCCTATGAATTTCAAAGCCCCTGACTGTCTGTTTGATCGCTCAGTTTATGATTTAGGCCTATGGTCATTGGAGTAACTTTAGTCAGAGATTCATACAAGAGTTGGAACCTTTAACAATTGGTATGTTACTCCAAACTCTAAAAGTGTTATGATGAACCATTAATTTTGAATTTTAGCTTTGATGTCAATGCCTCAGATCGTTTTGAGATTATTTTATGATTTTAGCATGAAGTACCATGATCTTTATTATAGCATATCTTTGCCATGGGTTTTTGAAGTACTGATTCATTCAGCCTTAACAATATAAGGTGAGCTTGAATTGACTGCAACGTATTTTGCTTAAATTTCAATAAAATTCGCAAACTTTATGAAGTCAATTCTTTTTGCTCTGCTGCAACCTTGCCTCAAAATGTGGCCACTCCACTTTCTTGCAAACATTTTTTTCATTTCTTCGAAATTTCTTTTTTAAAGCGAGCAAACAAGCTACTGCAAAAAAACCCAATCGCCTATTATTAGCCATTTCAGCACCTAGAGTATAAATATATGCTTTGGTAGGGAGAGAAAGAAGACAAAATCTTATATTGAGTAAAGCAACACCCTTATTTTACAGAGCACATCCATTATTACGCATAGGTAACCAGGGCAGTCGCTATGGTGCGGCGTGGGATGTGACAAGCCCCTTGGAAAAAGATCCGTCGTTAAAAGAGCAGTTTTTTTCCATGAAGGGGTGATTCGTCGGCAAATTTTCAGACTTGTCAGGAAATATAGGATGGTTCATACAATTTGTTGACCAATAGGTCCGGAGCATCTCCCTAGAGAACAAAAGCTAGCGACGGCCCTGGGTCTAACATTCTAATCTAGAAAAATGGGGGGATGTCTCACTCATTTCGTATGTCCGTTTCATCAACAATTACTGGAACTCTTTTGTCCTCACGCTTTCTTCAAAATTTGCTGCAGAAAAACGGAACAGTGGATATGCCTACAGGTGTGATGTGGCGGTGGTGTCTCTTTAACGATGTTTAAATGCGGAAAATTATCTTGCTGTACCTGTTTTTAGTTCTTGTTGTACCTGTTTTTTTGTCGCCTTTTTGGGCAAAATGACGAACATCAGCATAGTCAACGGACTATTGTTTTTTGACGAGCTGTTGCAGACTAAAAGGGACTAGATGAAGATATTTGTGCTCACCACGATTGCAATATGAGGATGATAATTTTGTAGAAATAAATATGATAAACAGTTGAAAGATTTTGTAATTCGTATTAATGCCGATTACAGGTTTTACGAAACTTTGGAACCGAGACGCGGTGATTTGCTTTCTTTTAGCATAATTGCAACAATTTCAAGGAGAAACGTACCTTATTTTGTGCTAAGAGAACAACTGTTTATAACACTTTTTATCTGAAGATACGAAGGCGTTATTTGGAGGGAGTATGAAAATATCTTCAGCCCCCCCCCCCCCCCCCCCTGAGCCCCCTAACACTACACACCTGTGTTAAAGTATTAAATAATTGCCAAAAATGGAAAGCTTACCCCCTTATTAATTACGCTAGACTGACTCTTTTTAATCCTTTCCGCTTCTTTCTGACATTATTTCACATAACCCGTTAAGCATTTTCACATCTACCATATTGCTCAGAAATTACCTTCATTCGATGATAGTTCAGATAGTTCGCTACTAAAGGTTATTTCACTTGCCATTGATTGTTGGCCTGACGATCCTGTCCCTGTGCTATCATTGTTACCCTCTGATTGCCTTTTTTCGAAGCACAGTATAGTAGAAAGAGTTATATGAACTCATTTCATGCTTTGAAGTAATATCCCGTACGTTCTTTTGAAAATGTGTTCCTTGTAACGGTGCGTAAGTATGCCTTTTTTTTCTTCCTTTCTAAATTGGATTTCCTTCTTTTCTAAATTGGACTTACATTACCATTTCAAAATGTCCACAAGAAGCTTCTTTTTCCCAAACGATATCAAGAACGCAATAATATGAACTAATCAGTTAAGTTTTTATTCAAGTTACATCCGTACCTAAAGGGATATGGGGCAGAAAGAGTGGCTTTTGTTCTTTTCCTCTTTCGTTCTCATTCACCTCCGCAGCTCTCATTATTTGTGGTTACATTTTATATGGTGCTGGCACCACAGATAGAAAAGCATATTTAACAAGAAAAAAGTATTTGGCTAGCCCTTCACCAAGAAAATATTGTTCTTGTAGCCCAATACATTTTGCTATCCCCCGAAACTGTTTAATAAAATTTATTGTGTTTCACCTCATGGTATTGTTGTTCAATAGAAGGGAACAAAAGCACATTCTCAAAGGCAATTACTTGGAAAATCAAATTGCTTCTAGTAAAGGTGGTTATGCATATTGACAGAAGCTGAAATTTCAAACCATCAATCACATTTTTACAACTTCCTTCCCTTCTCTGCACAAACCAGTCATATGAATATGAAGCTTTATTTCCGTCAAAATTGGCCTTTAAAATCCCTTGGCCTTTACCAAGCAAGAAGTTTGTAAGGTCAGTATAGCGTTCTCCATTCAGACTGTTTTAGTTCCCAGACCCTTAACGCCAACAGCGTTGTTTGTTTTTATGTGTAAAGTTGTAGATTTAATTTTGGAAGGGCAAACATTGTCTTAATATAGAGGTCAACAGACTTGAAAGAAAGAAAATATCACAAAGTAAACGAAGTCGAGGACCCAAAGCCCGAGTGGAAGACGAAGTCGTGAAAGCGATTGTTGTGTTCATAAACGAAAGTCGTGTGAATATGATGAATATATTGACGCAGTGTTGAATGCTTTACTGTGTGTATTGGATGACAGCAGGTCCTAAAGGAAATTTTGGCCTTCTGCTTACAATGAGCATGTTTCAGAGCGTTCATTAGGATTCTGTGCAAAATGGTGGATTGCAAAGACAACACAGCTCTATGTGTCGATTCCGAAGGTATGTTCACATGTAGTCTACCTACAATTCAATAAACCTTTTCCGATTCACAAAAGGTTGATTTGTTAAAATTAAATTTTTGCTTGTTAACTTGTTTCAAATTGCTTGTTTGTACTTGTAGGTCGTTTTATAAAAAGGTGATAGATTCAAAGAAGTTTGCGATGGTGTCTCTTGGTCATAACTTTTTTATAACAGTGTCTGAAGAATCGAACTTTCTACTGATTAAATCCTGCTCTAGAATTTAAGATTTTAATCCGAAGATTATTTAATATGTTTTTTCTACCCACGTTATAAGTCTCTCAAACCTCAACGACAGAATCTTCCCTTCAACTGCAATTGTTTACATTAAATTTTGGTATGCACATTCAATCTTTAATTATCAGCTTTACAGCGTAATTGTAGTAGATTCACTGTTTGTTGTTGCTTCCCTCGTGCAAGAATCCCTTGCCAAAAACTTGCTAAGACATCTGTTTGCTGTAGATTTTTTTAATTTACTGGCAAAGCCTCTTAGCTGGCATTTTCTAAAGTTTCTTTGATCCTTTGCTTGCAAGATCATTAGGTTGATAAAATTTTAGCCAGGGAGCTGTGAGAGATTTCAAAAGAGGGTACACGACTCCCTCGATGGTCACTCAGAATTATGAACGCTTATGTGGAACCCCTTTTGTATGTAATTTGACTATTGAAAAAACACAATGCATACAGTTGTATTCAGCACCTCTCTAGATGAAACTTTCATGATTGCCTAAACTATGTAAAGAAGAACAATGTTCTGTTGATATTTAGAGGAGCCGGACGGGCAAATTTCCGCCTCTATGTCTGTGTAGTTCTTCCCCGATTAGCCATTGTTTATTTTTTGTTGAGCACTTCTACCTGATTTTCCTAGCCGTCTGCGGGAATTCTTTCCAAAGCGCCACTAGCATCATCTTCGGCAAATAACTCTCGCTGTTTGTGGCTATAAACGATAACCTGAATTGTGTTTCTACAACAAAGCCATTTGCTAATGTCGTATTTAAATTTTTATACCAGTTAACATTGTATTTAAAAATTGATCTACGAATCATATCGGCATCTCTTTGAGCTACATTCATTTTAAAGTTATTATAATAAAGTAGTGAATTATTCATAAAACATGGTCATTGACTCTAAGGATTCCAGTTTAGGCCATTTCAAACGCTATCTGCTGGTCACAATAATATTCTTGCACGGGGTCAGCATAGCTAAGAGCTAAGATTGGAGTAATTGAAATGAAAGGAAATCAGTCTATACAGTGAGATTTCTGACAATGCATGAGCAGGTTGTCGAGAATGATTTCCCAAATAATAATATTTCTTTCCAAATGAACGCTGTTAATTTTCACAACTTTTCTCAGTTGATCAACAAGGCAAGCTCCTATATTTTATATTCTCCTCAGCCCACCTGCTTTATACACAATTGTATCCATAGCAACAAAGCTCAAGAAAAATACGAAGCGTCTGCTCTTTGTAAATTTAAAACCCGTTCTTACAAAGTTGAGAATGAATTGTTTATCATTTCTGAAAAAGATGTTTTTACTGGTTAAACATTAACTCTGGCTGTTTACTTAATTTAGCTTTGTTTTAAATTAAAATTTGAAGCCGGTATGAACTAGGCCTCTTGCCACAGTCCTTCTTGAAAGATGCGCCTAATCTGCAGCCAGTGCAACTTTCCGGTGATCCCTATTGCGCAGCTGCTGTCTAAGTGATTGCTAACTTTTATTTACCTTCAATCGAACATAGTCAAAAGGATATTGACTATGATTCTAACTATGTAGAATGCATGATTCTAAAACATGTGATTCATATTGTGGCCTAGGCCTTTGCACTCTTATTTCATTTATCTTAACTACTATTTGTCTGCCAAAAGTACTTGGAACACCCAGCAATTTGCATTGCATTTTTTGTCCTTCATTCCTTTTTCGGAAAAAAATTACTACTTCCTCCCCCTTCCCCCTAAAACAATGTTGATGATTTAGAGAAATATCATAAAAGTAGCGCAAAAGAAAGTGCTTCCTAAAATCCTAGCCCGTTTGATAGTAAATCAACATTGTTTCGTGGGGGAGAGGGGGATGGTTGATTTTGACCTTGGAAATTGACGTCAGTGTTCCAAGACTTTAGTCAGGAACTGTACTATGCTGAACCTAGAAAGGGCTAGAAGCTTCTTCCTTCGTTTAATATATTTATCTTTGATCATCGAGACTCCCTGATAGGAACCTCGTCAGGTTGGTTCATTAAAAACAGTACGTTTCAAGCAATGAAGTTGTAAATATATTTGCTTCATTATTTTTGAATTAGCTAAATTAGTTACTGTTAAATCCCATTCAGTCGGATCTCCAAGGGGGGAGAGGAAGAGTCATGGAATAGTCTTAGCAAATGTCAGTCTTATCCGGGCGAAAGCTTTGACTTGAGTAAGGTAGGCAAATCTAATGGGAATTGAAAGTCAGTCCGATTTAATGAAAGTCAAAGTTATCCGGGGGCACGACCGAAATTCGAATGTATTCTAAATTCTATTTTTACTTCTTTTTGAACTACAAACTGATAATAAAGGCCAATCTCTTAAATATCATTGAAATTGAATCCCGAATTAATAACGGATATTTTCCTCCGCAGAACCGTACATAGGAGAAGAAGAACGCATACGTCACGATGCTTTGTTTTTCAGTCAAAACCCGGATGACAGTCTTCTCCTCTCTGGTAAGCCATGCAAAAGCATCAAAGTTGTTATTATTATCAAATTTCTTCTTTTATCAAAATATTTAAAGCTCACTGTACCAGAAATTCACGTTTTTATATATTGATTATGTTAGGCTCTTGGTTCATTGACTGCTTCCTAGACAAATTTGATATTCGATTCATTTTCAGTTATGTTGATTTTTGTGCATTTTATTTTGTTTGGTCATTAATCAATTAGCTATCACTTGATCAATAAATCAACGATTGATCACTGCTTGATCCCCCTAGTGGTCAATCACTAAGCGTATTCCAACGATTCCTCAAATGATCATCTCATCTGTAACATAAGCTATCACTTGATCAATAAATCAACGATTGATCACTACTTGATCCCCCTAGTGGTCAATCACTAAGCATATTCCAACGATTCCTCAAATGATCATCTCATCTGTACGTTGATTCATTCAGTACCTCATCTACAAGCCTGTCTGTTTTTCATTTATTGGCTGACATAAAGAAAAACTTGCTGCTAGATCTAATGCTACGCATTCCAAAAATTACTCTATATTGTCATTCTATCAAAATTTTATTTTGTAGTACAAATTTTCCATTTCTCTCTTTCAATATTTTAAATTTCAGGTGAGCGTGCCCGATCTCTTTTCATCAAATCAAAATTACCACTTCAAGATTTGAGTAAAATATGGTATGATTTTTTAGCTCTTTGATATTCTTAGCTGTCAGACTCTGCAAAACCTTGGACATGAATTTCTGTCTTTGTTTTTACTTTCATGCAGATTTTCCTTTGTTTAAATTTACCTTGAGTTATATTTTGTGATTCACTATATCTTGGATAATATGACTTCATGAATTTTTTCGTCATTCCATCGATGTTAATGATTTATACATCACAACTCCATTCCTTAATCTGGCCTTTCATTAGGCATTTAGCCAGGGGCTGGGTCAAAAAGCTTTTATTTTTGTTGAAACGTATGAAATTAAACGAAATTGAAAGAGAAATGACGCTGTCACTGGATAGGGTATTGTCTCCTTCGAAGTTGTTAGGTCAGAAATCCCCTGTTAAGGTGGAACAAAGAAGTACTTGTGTTTTCTCTGTTTTCTAGGAAGCTTGCTGACGTCACACGAGACAACATGCTGGATGAATGCGAATTTGCAGTCGCTGTTCATCTCATTCAACGGAGATTATGTGGTTTCGATATTCCTGAGCTCATACCTCTTGAATGCCGCCCAGCGCCACGCCCCCTTTTGATAATAAAACAGGCAAGCGATGAAGAGCTGGATGCCTATTCAGTTGTTTATAATTGGCTGTCACCTGAAGAGAAAGGCATTTTAAAAAGTAAGACAAAAGGCAGTTTTTGATAATATAATTCCTTATAGCAAATCCCAGCACCTACCAAATAGAGGACGCGCTGTGAAGCCAAATAGAGAACGACGCTCTGACAATGATATACTTTCTTTCTTTATCTTTATTGTTTATTTAGTCTAAATAAACTGTCAAATAAATGATTTGTAATTAATTTAACCCGTTTTGTCTAACCTCTCAAAAAATTGCCCAGATGTCTTTATGGCCAATCTGTGTGAAACCAAATTTGGACCCGTTTCGATAAATTTAAGTTTTTGCATGCACAAAAATAATGATATCAGAAAAGTACCGAAAAACTACTTGAATTTTAAATATCTTGCTTGTGATATTTTCAAATTTCATCGCTTGAATGGTTTTACCTTCCAAAAAATTATTTCGTCCTATTTTAAAGGCTCTATATGGCGTTATACGTTAAAGGCGTTGAAAATGGTCTACCTTTTACTATCGATCAATAACTGTGTTGCTAATTTAGTATTTTACTCTTTCTTAGGTGAAACTGTTTTGAAATTCTTGGGCTCGTCAGATCTACCAGCAGAAGTTCTCTCGAAGATCTGGTAACTTTGTTTATTCATTTAATCTTTCTGTTTCTTTCTTTCTATCTATCTTTCTTTATTTCCTTCTTTCTTTCTGTCTTCCTTCCTTCCTTCCTTCCTCCCTTCCTTCCTTCCTTCCTTCCTTCCTTCCTTCCTTCCTTCCTTCCTTCCTTCCTTCCTTCCTTTCATTTTTTCTTTCCTCCTTTCCATTTTTCTTTTTATCTTTCTTTCTTTCTTTCTTTTTTCCTTTTTCTTTCTTTCTTTCATTCTTTCTTTCCTTCTTCTTCCCTTCTTTCTTTCCCTTCTTCTTTTTTCTTTCTTTTATTTCTTTTTTTTCTACATCGAATTTCCTTGAAGACCAAAATAATTTTACAGTTAGAAGCAACGGACTTACTTTGAAGTTATTATCACCAATGTTTTTTCTAAACTAATATATCGGATGATATTCTTCTAATTCCGACCTTTTGGCTTTTTTATTGCGATTTCTTTGCCAATGATGCACCTAGTCATAAATATTTGTTTCTTTGACTAGATGCTTATTAAAAGCTCCTCGTGCCAAAACATCTTTCTCACAATGTGTAATTCATTGCCTATGTTTGGTAACTATGTTTTTCGGTTCTAGTCCTCTCCTTGACTAATTAAATGTGAATTGAAGAATAAAGTAGTCCAAAAATATAAAATTGATCAGTACTTTTCTTATGAGATTTCGATAAGAAGTTTAAGAAAAACTTCCCAGTTGCTGCAAGCAATGAAACAAGATTTGTGCTTGTGCCAAAAGCCGAAGAAAATCCTTAGGACTTTTGCGATCTGTGCTAAATGTGCTCGCTAACAACTAAATCAACTTCGTTCTATTGACAAACGTATTTTAAATTATTGTTAGAAGCTAGTTTCTACTTGGTATTGATAAATGTTTGGATTGGCTAGCAGTTTTGATTTAATGTATTTGTCGATATCAAAAATACATTGTGACACCTTTAATCGCTTATCATATCACTCTTTAAGCCTTCCTTAAAACTTTGTAATCGCAAAATATGATGTCAAATCATAAGGTTTTCTATTTCATATCTTCAAATGATATCTTTGAAACTTCAAAGTAATTTGTCAAATGTCATTTGCCTTATTCCTTTAGGGATCTTTCCGATATTGATCGGGATGGAAAAATAAACAAAGATGAATTCTTTATTGCCCTGCACATAACAAGATTCTGCGTCAGTGGTAAGTAAATGTGAATTGTCTTCCCAGCAACGTTTTTTCTTGGACCTCTTTAAAAGTAAAAAAGGGAAGTTTTAGCACACTAATAAAAAATTTCCACTGCTTCATTTAAAGTAAACTCTTCTTTAGAGTAACCAGCTGAAATTTTGAGTTTTGGGATTCCAAATAGAATCTCAATTTAAAAAAGATCTGGTCAAAAATAAAGATCTTTTGATTTGTAATAAATTCTTTGTTTACTATCAGATTTTAGTCCTGCATATGTGAAACATTATCAATAACAAATTAACATTTATCTGGTTGCTAAAGATACGTTTTCATCCCTCCGATAACCCGAGCGATGCAATATCTTTCTTATCAATTCGGGTAGCTAATAGTTTCTCCCTTGTCAAAATAATCTAATAACAGTAAATCTTTTTAGTAAGATCTCAAAGTAAGTTCTCACAAAAATCACGGTAAATTATCTCTCACCTGGCTAGTGTTGTCGCGATGCATTTATAAAGCTCGAAAGAGGTTTTTAAAATGTTTTTGCAAGTTAAGTTTATTTTTTAGAGTTAATTTTTCGATGCCAAGAAAAATATGAAATTTTACAGCAAAACTAATTCTAAAAGGCTTTCGAAAATTTTTTGTCCTACCAAAATTTGGAACTTTCCACGATTATTTAATTTTTCGATTCCAAGAAGAATGTGAAATTTTACAGCAAAATTAATTCTAAAAGGCTTTCGAAAATTTTTTGTCCCACTAAAATTTTGAACTTTCCACGATTATAGAGGCCAAAAGAAGCTCAATTTGTAGCAATTTACTTGATTTCTTTGGCATCAGCATGATAGAGGTGCACGGGGAGAAAGTCACGTGACTTTCACGCTAGTCTTCTCCGTTCTCCTTTATGTTAGTTATTCAAAGCAAGAAGAGAAAAATTTTGTAGCAAAGGATAAGTTTTTTGCTTTGCAATGTCGAAATGAAAGTTGCATATAACCTGACGCTTTGATCTATTGTTTGCCAGGTAAATCAAAGTTAACAGAATCGATCGATGTATTATCAATACTCCCGAAAAAGGTGAGATGTGTGAACACATTTATTTTATTTTCAGTTCTGTATGTTCAAGACGATTCTTTAAGATCGATAATAGCACACTTTCGGCGAGCAGGTGTAAATCTAGCCTGCTAGAACATATGTTCCAAATCGTTGATTGGCTGAACGATCAAAATTCGCCACACCCCATTCAGCCAATCAGAATTAAAACAATTGACAACAAACGTGCCTCGCAGCTAGATTTAGGCCTATTTTTGACGTTTTTACCGCTACCCACAAAAAGTAAACGTGTGAAATGTGCTGAAAGATAACTCAAGTTTTTTAATAGAATAGAAATAGAAAGAAGTCTAGTATAAATATGATTAGTCCTTTGAAATTGGCAATGAGATAGATGAAAAAGATGAAAAGTAAAAAGCAAATAACAGTTATGATCAAAGAACGAAAAAAGGAGAAATAAAAATTAAAAGGGTAAAGAAGAAAATTAACTAGGGAAGTATGTTAAAGAAAGGAGAAAGGAAAAAATGAGTTGAAAGAATCAAGGCCACAAAAATGAAGTTGAATTTTTGTTTAAACTTCATTCTTTTCATCTGGGCGAATGTCAAGAGGTTTTAACTGTCATCCATCTTCGTCTGACATGATTCAGCAGCTGTTTTTATTTGAAAGGAAAGATACCATCGTTAAGCACAAAACATGAACAATTTTTGAAATTTTATTGCCTTTCAACTTCACTTTGACAACTTTACTAAATTTTTAGACTTCAGGAGAATCTATCCACGATAAAAGAAGGAGGTAAGGACAACTTTCTGTTAAAATAATTATCACATTGATAAATGTACATTTTTAGTACAATAAACAAAAAAGTAATGAGTGGAAAATCATTGGAAAACTGGATATCATTATCCAATTGTGGGATATTATCATCAGTCGATCTTCTTTTCGTTATTTATCCTGCTTTTTCTTCCTTGCGTTAGATTAACTTCATTACTTCATTGTTTTCAATAATTCTGTTATTTTGGCATTTTTCATATCCTGCAATCATTTTTTCATTCGGTTTTGATCTACTTAATGTATTTTAAATCAACATTCTATTTCTATAACTCATATTAGCATTTCGTGTTTTTTCAACATCTTGTTTCATTATTCACGATTTCTATTAATTTATTCAACCATTCTCACTTGTATTGATTATCATTTGCTCCTATGATCAATCTTCAAGGTTTTTCGATCGAATTTCAGGAGAACTGAAATTCAGACAGATATGAGAAAGCTAACATCTTTGAAGGTTCGTCATTTATTTCTCGGTACTGATAGAAATATCGGTTTAACAAAACTGCGCTCTTTTTAGTTAGAAGATTTCCAAAGCTGAAAGTTTCATAATTTTCATGAAATTTGAATAATCGAAGTTCCTTAAAATCTTCATTAATTTCTTAATGCTGCTCTTTAGTTCTTTATGCCTCACTAACTCCAATTCAAACTGTTGTATTTAGTGCTTCCGTTCTTTTTGTTCATAGGAGAAGCTTCAAACCGAGTTAGCTAATGCAGAAACAAACGAAAACGAGGCTGCAAAAGCAAAAATTCAGGCAGAGTTGCAAAAAACAAGCAAAGAATTGGAAAATATAGTCAAAAAGGAGAGCGGTCTGCGTAAGGTGGGTGAATAAGGCTTTTTTACTTTTCACATTTTTTTCCATGCAGAGGTATCAGCCAAATGTAAAAGATGCAATTAAAAGTGCTTTCCAGTATGTTTTGAAATGCTTATGGTGATATTTCAGAGCTGTGTAGGGGCCATTTATATGAGGTGAGAACGCATATCACCTTTTGCCCACTCAGGATAACTGAAGACATCGTTTAGAAAAGAGAAAAAAAAGGGACACTCCATTCATGAGACTTCGAAACTTTGTGCAAGCGCATGTGCGAATGTATACGAGGCTAGCCAAGTCTGTTATCGGTAAGGAAGCATGCTCAAGGAAGATTGGGTTGATAAATGCGAAGGATGCCCTTAATCACATACTGCTGCCAACCAATTGCTGTTTAGGTCCAAAAATTAGGAAAGGAACACTTGTTTTGGTCTTACAATTCTCCGAAACAAGGTTAACCAAGCAAGAATTGTTTTCCTTGTATCGCAAAGGCAAAAAAAGGCCGAGCATAAAAAGCGAGTTTACCCGCCCCTTTTTCTCTATTCTGTGCTTTCGTCCCACTTGACTGGGCTAGCGTCGAATCCAAAACCGATGAATATTTTGTTTTACTATCTTGCGCAAGTGCAGTGCGTATGTATTTGTCCCACCTTGCCGGGCTGGCTCACACTGACCGGGTTGGTCTAGCACACTTCTTATATGAACAAAACCTTAGTTCTTTTTACAAATCATCTGTCTACTCTTATCATAATATGCAGTATCATAGAGACGTAAAAACAGTCTTCCTTCTCACAGGAAATCACTCAAATGAATTTACAGACGTCAGTCACAACGGACATAGAGGTGATGCGTCCTTTTGATCGAAGCTTTTTGATGAAAAGACAATCATGTGGTGCTGACTTTCTCAAACAGCTCAACTACAAATCAGGTAGGCTTAAATTTGCTTAGTTTTGCTAAGTGAATTTTAAATTCCTATGCAAGACTTTTCTATGACTACCAAATCAGAGTTAAGGAACACGCTTTAATTGCCAATCAGGTGGAAATAAAACAATGAAAAGGGTTTTAAAACCAAATACATTGTAAAAATTACTTGATTTTCCAAGTGATGAATTTTTAGTTCATCATTACGAAATAACCTTAATAGCAGGTCCCAGAATGCATGGCGATCACGGTCCAGAAACGTAAAGAAGGCTAATGTAAGACAAAGAAACTTTACTGCCACACCCAAACCGCGCCCTGTTTTGTTGTTTTCATGAGGAGGTTTTCATAGCTTTGGGATATTGCTCAGAAGAAATATAGACGATATTCTAAACTTTACCCATTAGCTATTTATTCAAAATGCTAAAATATAAAACTTCCGCAATGCTGATTCTCAAACCATCAACTGCTTTACATTTGGTAGGCCCATAATCAATTCAACTTGTCATGAATACAGACATCACGTTTTATACACAAAACAGCTTCTCGGTGAATAACTGTTAATAATTCATTAGTAATTCTTATCGATTCAAAATTGATATACTAAGGCAATAGGGTTTCCTTATTAACTTTGAGACCAGCATTGCCTCCCAACAATGAATTAGTTATGAATTCGAGGGAAGACTCTAATGAATAAGATAATACATCGCTAGGTCAAGCCAGAGTATCCTGTGAGGGTCAAGCGAAGACATGGTCTATGTTTGTTTACAACACTTCTAGGCTTGTAATTATAAGCACCGTTATGTGATTTTTAAAAGCGGACAGCATTATTTCTTTTGCGTACCATAATGCTTGTAGTCGCGAGCACAATTTTCCTATGAACATGGGAATGTGACGTCGAACCTTCTTCAGGCCTATCTTAAGTTCAGCATCACCGAACAATGTTGTGACATATGATCGCTAGTTTGAACGAAATTTTGATGAAATATCATAGCCAAATGACATTTTCTTTCGAGACAGTGGATGAAAGAAAATATGACGTACTGTATTGACATACAGGTAAATATATATGTTGGTAAAGACAAACGCATAACGACATTGACATAATATGACGTAATGTGGAAAAGCAGAAAAAGTGTTTTAATTATGCAAGGAGGTGGCCTGTTGATACAAGGTCATACTACAAATGACCAATGTGACATATCAAGAATAAAACGCAAACGTATAACGTGAGGGCTGTTTTACAATAGGACTTCTCTTTTCTTGATTGTATAGTTTTTCATAATAACAATTGCCTGATTATCGCATTAAGCGTGAAACTCTGGACAGCACCTTAAAACAGCCCGGTTCAATACCCCAAAAGTGAGTACAATTCTGCATATTCGGTATCAAATACGTTCTGACAGACCGGTAAACAGCACTTTTCTTTCGTTTTTTACAATGCATATAACACCTGCGTGTGTTTTGTTTCTTTTAACAGTTGAGTTCTGCTTCTGTTTTTTTAACAGTTGATTTTCTGAAGTTATCCCACATTTGCCCTAAAATTAGGTCAATTTTCAATTTTATTGGACGCGTTTTTAGTTTATTTTGGACATTTTTTAGATCATTTCTTGGCTCAGATGTTTTATTGTTTTCATTTGAGATAATTTCGGTATTTAAGCTTCAATAAAACAGTTTTCCAGCTTGTGAAACAATGTCCAGGAGAATGTTTTAAGCAAAAATTGTTGTCTTGAATTAGGCATTTCTTTGTATGCAGGTTAAATTAGACACTGTTCCTTGCTTAAGGGAACTTCCGAAGGCCTATCGTATTATCTGATTAGCAACAAGGCTGCATGTTTATTAAAGATTCTCGACAGAGATTTCAATATTTGTATCAAAGCTTGCATATCTTCGAAGATTATTCTCACGAATGAATAATTCATCAAAGTGCATAAAACGAAGCTTGAGTTAATTCCGTCATGGTTTTAGCTTATAAATATTTTATGCTGGCGTGGTTTGTTTGGTAGCTTTGTTTCATTATCATGACTCAGTCAGTCTTGCAACGAAATCTTCTTGTTAGTACTTGAACTGTTATTCGTAAAAATATTTTATCACCACAAACATGCACTTCTACAAAGATAAGAGGTATGTATTCATCCAACCAGGCTGCTTTTTATAAAACATGTGTTGGATCGTAGACTAGTCGCACTCTGAGGTCAACTGACATTTAATTTGGTACATATATAATTTTGTTATCGCTGTGCTCCAATAACACAGTCTTTTGTGGCCTCGAAATGTTTCCAAGAGCCAGGGAAAAAACATACTGTTAAAATGCTAGGGAGATTGTTGTCGCAAATTTTAGTGGTAAAGACAAATATTTATCTGTAGACATTGTTCTTCTTCTTTGCTAGTTTGCTAGTTGCAACAGTTCAAAATACAATACTAGCGATATTTATCTATCATATATCGATGAACCTAGTAGTTGCTTGTTTTTCAATCCATCAATATTTTCAAGACCAATTTTTGAACTTTCCAATTTTCCAGTTAGTAATATAAACATCCTGTGAAGGGGGAAAGGCCTTCAGCCCAAATGACATTTTTGTTTCAGATAATAGACTTTTGTTTTTTGTTTGTTATATACAAGAGCTTGATCCCTTCCTCATCTGAAATCTTTTATCATGACCATGATTACAGAGGGTTGAACAAACGTAACTTCTTTGGATTACTCAGGTAGCGTTGAATTAGGGGTTTTCTCTTACCCAATTTCCCGTCTTTTGTATTTCTTCCAAAATCCCTGGTTTTCCTTGCAGTTTTTTTAAAACTTTTTCCCAAACATTTTGGAGGTAGTTTTCGAATCACGACTTCCCTTCAAACTACCTACTTTCTTACGTTCTGCCATCTTTCCTTGAGTTTCCCTTGAAGCTCCCAAATCTCTGCATCTCTACTGGTGCTGTGAAGGAGCCTTGCGCAGTCGCATTATTTTATCAACATCTCCATATCTTGCAGTTTTTCAATAGCAGCAGTGAAGGGAGACAATTGGATGATATCCATTCCCATGGCAAGAACAATGAGCTCTTGTGTGAATGGATTTCGAAGTGATTCAAATCCTGCTTTGTGATTTGAAAATTGTTGTCTAGGGACGCGATTGGGCCTTTTTGAGCTTTTCAAAAGCGTCAGGGAAACATTGTTGTTTTTATTTCTGCTGGATACAAAGAGTTTTTCGATCTGATGAACTCTTTCTCTGTATGTATCAACTCATAGTTTCCATCGATGATTTGTTTTATTTGAGTACTGGTTGCTTTCAGAATTGCTAAACTCTTTGCTGGATGCTTTTCGGCTTCATGGAAGTAAGTTTGTTTCAACAACTTGATGCACTTTTTTATCATCCAAATCTAAACGAGCGCTGTTTGTGAGGTAGAGTTTGTCAATCAATCAGATCAGAGCTTGCGATCACGAGCGCTCAATGAAACTGGAGAACTGTGCAGTACTTTAAGAATGTAAGCAAGTTTTAAAACTGAGTTCTCTCGCAGATTACAAATCATTTGACTTCCCTTAACCTAACTTGACGTGATGTGGATATTTTGAAAGAATAATCTGTTGTTAGCCTTAAGCGAATGTGTAAGGTTTTCTAAATATTCAAAGTTTTAGCGAATGTGTAAGGTTTTCAAGACATATTTATTCGATTAGTCGTTGAATTTCTTTTGTTTTTCCAATATATTTTCTGTGCCTTTTTGCCTATCGAACTTTAACTTTAATCTTAACATGGGTTAATCTAATATTTGAAACCTTTAATCTTACCAAACCCATTGTTGAAGGCTTCATTTTCATTACCCTCCCTTGGCTCTAAATCAACCTCTAATTCCAAGGCAACTGAACATCATCTAACTTCAATAATTCATCACCCTCTAACCCTTCGTTCTCTTCAATTTTTCAATATATTTCCGTGGCTATTTGAAAAAATTTCGTTTTCGAAAGTTCATAAATAATCAAAAGCCACAAAGAAAAGATAAACATAAAGTTTAATAGCGCTGTATATTTTCTTTTGTTTCGAATTGATAAAACGCGTTTTCGAAGGATGGACAGAGCCATCAATGTTATAAAAATGTTTATTTTTCAAAGAGAAATTTTTCTTTGTTTTAGTAAACTCGTGCATTTCATGAAAAACAGAGATAGAGAAGATTCAACAAATGTTGTTTTTTATAGATCTTTTTGATTGACTGACTGTTCATATATCGGTAACACAAAGTCAGACTATAAAAAAAGTTAACGAAAACATGTATTGACCGTTCTAGAATGCCTCCCCCCTCAATAACCCAGAGTGAGGTAGAGAAAGGGGGTGTGGCTAAACCATAAAATTAGTTTTTACAAAGGGGTTGAGTCTACGCTCAACAATGAATAGAAATGTGGAATCCTTAATCTTCTTTCCTACCTTCAACTTTGAAAATACAATCCCATCCAAGAGTCTTGGAATACTAAAGTCAGTTCTCAAGAGCAAATTCAGCCCCCCCCCACTCCCCCAGCAGCAGTATTTGTTGCCTTTAAAACTCCATTGGAGATTAGGAGGTATATATGTTTTCCATGTTTATGTTTTAATTATATTTGCCTTAACTATCAACATTGCCCTGGGAGGGGGAAAGTGGTGGAGGTAGTAGTATTTGGGGTAAAAAGAAAAATTGTAGAAATACTATGCCTATTGCACGGTGTTCCAAATAATAATGACAGGGACTCTATCCTCGGGACCAGAGCAACTAACATCATTCAACGACAGTGACCCCCCCCCCCCCTCCCAACCCAATAGTTCCCCACTTTTTCCTCAGTGGTTTTTGTACCAATGACACCCCATTACCAGTTTTGGGCAAGAAGCCCACATCGACTCAGATCTTGGCGACAACCGCAGAGATCAATTTGTTCTTTCATATTTTTCTATGTACCTGCAATCTATCCCATAAGTCTTTGTGACGTGTAAACATCTTCGCATTATTGTTTGTGCAAGGACCAGTTGAATTGAATCGCTTTAATATAAAACAGTCATTTGTTTGTAGAAGATCTGTATTTATTTGCTGCTTGATTTTAAGAATCCCTTGTTTATTGCCGTTTGTTTTTCTTGGCGTAAATTAAACGTGGCATTGATAACTGGAAGACTGCTCGACTCTTGGTAAAACATTGGTTTATGAACGTCGGAGTACAGCTTATGGTAGATGGTTCTTTTTAATTTTTGTCCGTCATCATTTCATGTATAGAAAATAAAGCGTACAATGGTGCGAGGAGTGTAGCTATCACATAAGAGCTGAATAGTCGCCAAACAGCATACCTTCAGAGCTAAGGGTTTTTAGGGAATTTTTTGTGATAGGGGGGGGGGGTATGTTTCTTGAAAAGAAAATTATTGTGTCAAAGGCGCACGAGATTTTTATAAAGTGATATGGCACTGGTTTTGGTGATAATATAAGGTCGTTTGAACTTGGCTGTCATTTGCATAAACAACAAAGTATCTGGTTTTTAGCTGCCAAACTATCTCATCCTTTGTATATACTTTTCAACCTTGTAGTGATTTGATGCACTGAATCTTTTGTGTGGCCAACTAGAACGATTTTCTCACCGTGCCCCATTCTTTAATGGTAGTAAAATATGGCTGATTTCCTCCCGAGATGAGGGCTTAAATAGTAACAATGATGCTAGAGAAAAACGACCGAAAGCCGTCCGCAGTTTCATAAGATCTATATCTGAATTCATTTTTGTCTGGAAAGGTTTTTATTTTTCCACAAACTCAATGAGTCGGCCAAAAATCAAGGATTATAATAAAATGTGGGATATTGTTTATTTGAGACAAAATATGACTAGCTGATCTGATAGGTAAATCCGAGGGGCAATTCACTCTGAAATTAGCGTACGAGATTTTCCTTAAAACAAAAGGATTTCTGGGGATTTTCAGATAAAACAATAGGATTTTCACAAAAGGTGTACGAGATTTTCTTCGAGTGATTTGCCCCCCGGATAAATCATGCAGCTTTTACACATTTTTTGTAAGGAACTGAGCTCGGGATAAACATTCACTTTCTTTATTTTGGTATTAATTTCAGTCCTCAAAGTTGCTGGAATGTTTCTTAAATGTTTCTTAAATATCAAATGCTAATGAGCCACTTTTTACAAACATAAAAGACGAAACACAAGCTAACATGACGTAGAACCTTCCGTAAGTCACAATGAAGTATTTCTTTTTAAAACTGTGAGTTAAGCAGGAAGTGAGTGGCCAGTCATCGAAAAGAATCATTCTAAAGTCTATCTCAAAACTAAACAAGGTTGATGGTGATAAATACTGCGGCTTCCTAATTGTTTGTCTTATAAGGGCTCAGTTTTTGTAAGACATTTCCTTTTAAAACAAAATGAGTTTCAGTAAAACCACGAAGTTTATGTTATAATTATCCATAAAAAGTTATTTTGTATCAATATGAAATTCGGCACCTGTTGTTGTCCCCTCTAATTTCCTATTCGCAAATGCCAAAATAGTTGCCAAATAAATATATCCTCATTTTCAAATGCATGTTTATAGTTTATTTACATATTAGTTTGAAGATCAAACAAATTGGTAGAGAAAAGCAGAACCTTTTTATGCCCAGAATATCTATATCAATGAATGGAAATTTCCTGGATTTTTGCGAATGGCATGGTAACACCCTGGTTTATCTGTGACAGATTTCTCTCATGAGTCCTGTCATCCCCTTAATCTTTCCTGTCTGTCATTGATTTGCAGCTATAGAAATTTAATCGCGAATTCTTAAAAATTCATTCACCCAAACCTTCTTGGGATGATTAAAGATTTAATCATAAATTCTTGTTTCTTTCTTATAGGCCAATGTCGTTTCAGTGAAAATGTGACTCCAGAAATTTTTACTGGGGAGAACATTTTTGACTTCGCTAAGAATTTACCAGAGAATCCTAACGTTGCGACTAAACGTAGAGGATCCGACAGCCCGCCTAAAGAAAGCTCGAAAGTTAATCAGACCGAAGAACATCCGTCGAAGGCTCATAGCAACGAAGACAGTGATTCATCGGATGATGAAAGTGATTCTGTAGATACTGGGGTAAGAAGACGACGCAAGAATAGGCCTAAATCTGAGCGGAATAAAGTAGCAAGAAGGGATCCAGTTACTGAAAGACGAGTACGATCACTGAGTGAGGCTATTAAAGACATTGCAGCCAGAAACGAGGCTGCCAAAAAGGAAATGGATGTTAGAATGATACGGCATTCGGGAAGTGACAAATCCAGCGAGGTAAGCAATGCTTGTAAAAATACATATAGTTTTTTAAAAAGTTGTCCATGAATAAAAGAGTTTGAAACAATTCACATTTAGTGGAAAGAAAGCTGGCGAACCGGTGTGATCATAAGGAGAGTCATCCAGAGACGCATTTTGAATTTTTTTAATTGTGAATGAATCTATCTAGAAGAAATTTTTATTGTTGTAAACGATTTCGCAGCTGTGTGGAATATTTAGAAGTTATTTTGATTAACGTGGCATCCGTTTGTAAGTTAGAGATTTGGCAAATGCCTGCACGAGATGACAATTTCAACAGGTGGTCATTTCAGATTTTCACAATAGCTGTAGATAATGTGGTTTGCATTAGATAAGGCTTAAATGTTTAGGTCTTTAAATGAAGATAATTGTTTAGGTCTTTGTGAACTCTTTGTCAAGTTAAAGTGAGTCTGGAGTTTTTCGAGATAAAAGATTTTCCTTTTGCAAGATGACCTTATATTTTGTACAATATATGAAATTTTCTCGAAAAACATTTCTAAGTTTTCTGACTGTTGTGACAACTATCAATTTTTTTCTATTCTTGACTGTATTCTTGGCAAGGCAATTTCCCTATTAAACAGAGAGTAGATTTACTTGTATAAGTGTTTTCATCATTCAAAGATAATTAAAGATGCTCATTAAAATCGAGATGGTTTTTTATATTTTCTCCAGTCCAGTTGTTTGATGACTGCAGTTTGACCTATTCCGGTTACAGACACCATATTGTCTCACAAATCAGTTTAGCTTTTCTTAAAAGTCTAGATAAGAATTCATCGATTCATCTTGAAATGAACACAACCTTTCAAAACTTTCTCAAAAAGTTATACAAACATGACTTTTCCTGAGTTTGTGATACATAACGCTTTTTCCAGTGATTTTCCCCTCTGTCTTCAGCCAAGGACCGAGATACTCGGGGGCTTGGGGGCCGTCCCCTCCGCCACACCCCCCTCACCAAAAAAATATAAGTATTATAGATAAAATACTTTTTTGTAAAATATGTCTGTATCAAGCAAAAAGTTGTATCTCGGTCTTTGTCTTCAGCCCTACGACGACCACACCCGAGTGGTGTTTTTCTATCATAATTAGTTGCAGCCCAGTATAAACCAACTATGTAATAATTTTCCTGCTTCAGGGATCCACAACGGAGTCTTCTGTGTCATCTGATGGGAAACAAGGAAAGAAGAAAGATGCTGTTAGACGACGCTCAAAGGGAGCCATGGAGTTGTTTCACAAGCTGTTTTCATCAGACTCAGAGACAGCCTCGGATAGAGAATCACCTACCAAAAGGAGGTCAATAAAGGCTCTTCAGAAGTCACCATGGAATGAAAGGAAGGAAATCAACAAGCAAAGTTCATCGGACAATGAGAAGACTGGAAGAATTCGGAAAAACGTTGAGAACAGGCAAGGTAAGACTATTAACCAATGCATACATTCGAATAGAAGATAAAGAATATGTAGAAAGGGTTACAAGGGTGAGGTTCTTGATCATTTAGGCATTTTAAAGTGTGTGGTTTTGGATTTTCTTGTTAGAATGTATTTTGAATTAACTATGTGCTCAAATGTCGAGAAAGTAAACCCCTCTTCGTGTTAGCCACAGCAGAAAACGAATTTATGCCGGGTTCCGACACTGAGACGCCTGTCAAGACGTTGTGTTATCAGAACCAACAAGAAAGTTCCATCCTTTGGTTTTTTTAAATGAAATGGGATGTGTGTTAGTTGAAAAACTAAAAGTGAAATGTAAAACATGTTTTGTTTGGCTATACTGGTACTATGTTTGCACACCTAGAAGGTATCGATTAATACGGTGTTGGACTGGGTTGGGGGAGAGGGGGGGTAAAGGACCATACCCTGAAACGCTGGGAGAAGTTACTTTTCTATAATCCCAGGATTAAAGAGAGTTTGCAACTAAGAGGCTTGTCCTACATGAGCTTGATATTATCAAAGAGAGCCGCAAACAACCATCATTTCATTTTTCCCGATAGTTTGACGGTTTATGACCTGTTAGATAAGACCTTAGCAATGTATGTCATGCAGGTGGCGAAGTGCAGTCAACGCTTTTCCGCTTTCTGTCATGGCACCTGCATGTTAGAGTGAGGAAGTAAAGCTAGCGATTCTAAGGCCTTTCTTTAAGTGGGAATTTTCATTGTGGTTGGTATGAATCAAATCAGGTAGCATAAAGAAGTACTGAAACTGCTGACATGTGTTGATATAATATTCCAAGCTGAATGGCGGCCTTGTAAAATCCACTCTTGAATTTGTAGTCTTGCAACAGCACAATTTACTCACGTTGAGAATTTATTACTTCACAACTGAAACACCAATTGAGCCTTCTGCAAGGAGAGGTTGCTATCTAAGCGTGACTGATAACATTAAAGTCAACTCCCAGATGATGTTTTCTTTCACTATCAACACTGCTTTTTGTTCTAGGGCCTAAGGAGCTTGGAGTTGAAAATTCAAGAAATATAGCGTTATCGAAGGCAGTTGAAAAGGACACAGTGATTTCGCCAGTTGAAAAGAAAGAAAATTCGTATGATTTTCAACAAACTTTTGATCTTATTGACAAGTTGACGAAAGTAAATGGCGAGTCGAAAGGTAAACGTCTGACTAAAGAATCGGATAAGTCGTCAAACGAAAGTGAATCAGAAAAAGTTTTGAAGAAAAGTCGTAGCGTAAAAAATAATTACAAAAAGGAAGCTGATGTTGGCCAAGATGATTGCAATGAGCTTAGCACATTGATTTTAAAGCCTGTTTCAGTGAGTGGAGTCAACGAAGCTTTTACGTTTGGCGTCGACAGTGATGATAGTCACGTGGAAAAAAAAGCGTACGCAGGAAAACGAGGCCGAGCAGTTGAAGAAGAGGCCGTTGCCCCTATAGCAGTCTCAGTTGATGAAAGAGTAAGAAACCTCATCGATCTTTTAGACGAGACAAGTTGTGACACAGTTGAAGAAGAAAGGTTTAGGAGAAAATTGTCAAAAATTGAAAACAAGGGGATAGAATTCAGCAGCAGTGAATCAGGGCAGGTTACCCCACATAGCGGATCTGATATTGAATGTTCTGGCAACAATATATATAATAATGGCAAGGGAAAAAGCGGCGGAAAATTGTTTGAAGGAAATCTGATTAAACCAGGGATGGCTTCTTCTCCTATCCAGAACCATCACAATTCGAATGATGACACAGGGGATACATCGGGAGGTAACACATCAGACGGGGGCAACCTCGATGGTAGCTCGAAGACAACTGATATAAACAAGGATTCTGCTGAAGAAAGCAATGCTTCTCCTACAACAAAGAAAAGGAAAGTTCTCAGAACAAAAAGTGGCCATATTGTTCGATCAAAATCGATGTATGGCTTAAAGAGTCGCAGCGACCCAAACAGATTGTCATACGTTGACGAATGTGAGTGGCTGGATACTCTTGTACAAATAGAGCTCGACACCATTGAGAAGAGAAAGAGGGCTGAGGAGGAGGCCTCTCTTTCACCAACGGTAGAGTCAAAGCCGAGGCCACCAATTTACTCTAGGAGTGAAACCATTGATGAGGCATCTCTAAATTTATATGACAGTAGGCATTTGGTGAAAACATTGTTAGATATGGAGCTTGAGGGACGAAAAACAAAGGAGGAAGGAGTGAAACTTAGAGAGGGCACAAGGTATAAAGATAAAGAGGCGTTAGATAGGCGGAGGTCTATGCCAGTTGGAAAGGATATTTTAGAAGCAGCTGAGGAACGAAGGATGCGCGAAGAAGATCATCGCATTAAGGCTGAGAGCATAACGCCAAATGACGAACTGAAGCCATTAAAGGGTATTGATGCGAAAGATAGAGCTGATACTATTGGTACTGTATCTAAGACAAAGGATAACGTGACTGGCCAAGGCAAGGAAGTTACGACAGGTCGCAATAACGTCTCCAGTGGTCTGTTACCTAACAGCGATGTAGTTGTAGATAGGGAAGAAAAATCTTCGAAGGAACGAGGCTCCCAGGTATCGCCTGTGCGACATGACACGCCTGCTAAACAGGCAGAGTTGTCGAGTGAGAATAAGCTTACAAGTACTACTGATACTCAAAAGGATGCTGATGCCAAACACACACATGTGAAGAAGCTTCATCGCCAGAGCAGCACTGAAGATGACAATAAACCTTTGAAAAGTATAAAAGCGTTCAAAGAGATGTTTGAAGAGAAATCGAGTCTTGAAAGACCGGTTGATAGCTACAGCAGATCATTTTCTGTAGATGAATCACCAGAACGCCTAACTCGTAGCAAAAGTTTGGCAGAAGGTTTGAACAGGCCGGCTGAAGATAGTAAACATATCAAGGTTGTTGAGAAGCAGCAATCGGTGGAAAAGACGGACCAAAGGTTATTAAATGAACGAAACAAAAGTAGGGATATCGTTTTTTTCGAGGAAGCAAAGAGAGAAAGGGAACGGAGTGAATCGATAGATGAAGAGAAGAAAAGGAAGCTGAAAAGGGGTGATCAGGTAGAAGGGACAGTGAATACTATTAATAATGATGAAATTGAAGCTACACCAATTGCTGTTGATGAAGAAGTTCCTCATTTTAAGAATATTGGAGCATTTAAGCAGTTGTTTGAAAAAGGACAGGCACCAGAAGGTAATGCTTCTAAAAAACGTATAGCTATAGTGAAAAAGGATTCTACCCCAGAGAATGCATCAGAAAACATAGAAAACATTGAGGTTTCAAGGAAAGTTGGGATTGAAAAAACTAGGGAAAAAAGTGGCCTTGACAAAAGTACAGCTGAAATAGTCAGTGAAAAGAAGGTACCAAGTAGAAGTGCGGGGAAATCGGAGCAGAAGCACATTCAAAAAGAGCAAGAGCCCAAAGTTCATGGGTCTACAATCGCAAATCGAGGAAGTCAAGAGAAGATGAAAGAGAAGAAACAGGATGATTATGAATCGAGGGCTGAGAAAGATCAGGAGGAAGTCCAGCACAACGAAGACAGTATTCCAAGCATAAAAGGCAAGTTAGCAATGTTTCAAACCAGCTTCAACCAGGACGATGTTAAGAGAAGAGAACCAAAGATAAGAAAGATTAGGCCAAAGTCGTTCCATGGGAACGCGTTCCATGATGACTCTGAAAACGAAGACAGTATTTCGAAGAGCAGTCGGGAACCTAATCGAGAAGACGCTGGGTTTAAACTGGGGAAAAACAGGGATAAGATTGGCACAAATGCGGAGAGTGTTCGAAATGTGGGTGAATGGGTGCTACACGGAACGACTGACTCAACCACCAAATTTTCAAAGGAGACAGTTGGAAAACAGGAGACCAAAGCTGACGCTAATCAGAAAAAAGTTCTTTCTAAATCTGTATCTCAGGATGCTTTCGTGAAACCACGCGCTGACTCTCAAAATGAACCTCCCAATTCACAAAGGATAGAGCACCACGAAACCGATAAGATTCCTGAGAATGATGAGAGCTGGGAAGCTTTCTCTTATTCCAAAGTTGTCAAAGATGAACGCATAAGAAGGGAACTTGAAGAGCAAGAAGCTAGAGAAAGGAAAATTCGCCACAGAGCACTTAGTAGCAGTGGCCAGAAGTCGGAACATAATGACGTGCAAAAAGAACAAGAACCCAAGGTCAATGGGACTAAAGTCGCCAACCAAGGAGGTCAAGAGAAGACGACAGAAAATCACGATTCTGAGAGTAATGTAGTTAATGGCTCTTTGGACTATCTTGCTTATGCGAAAAGTGACAGAATACGTAAAGAGATCGAAGAGGAACAGAGAAGAGAGATGGAAGTAAAACAGCATTTAATTGGAAACATGGGGTCTTCAAAGAAAGAAGATTTGAACAGTAGCAAGCTAATTAATGAAGTAAGCAAGGAGCCAGTTGTAAATGGTTTCAAAATGAAGGATAATATTATTTTGAGAAATTCTGACAAAGAAGCAAGTTCTTTAGAAGAGACAAACAAACCAGATACAAATGGGAATTTTGAATCAAATGAGAGCATTGAGAAAAGCAAAGTAACAAGAGAAAGCGCAAAGGTGAGTAAAATTGAAACAATTGTTAATGAAATATAACAAGATAGGTTAGGCCTTTTCGATACCATTTTGAAAGATGTTTCATGAATGACACTCTGAGAGCAGTTAGACATCGTTTTAACTTTAATGTTGTCACTAGGCTGAGCCTACACTGCTTTGACTAAAGAGAAATTGTTTTTGGTTTATTTAATATAGCTTCCATATAATGTTAAGAAAATATGTGATTTTTTAGTGTAACTGTTAATTTACATATAAAGATCTTTTCTTTTGCATTTTAGTCACGTAAAATGCCAAGTCGAATCGAAATTGAACTGGAAGAGGAAAGACGAAGAGAGAAAGAACTAGAAGATGAAAGAAAGAAAAGAGAAGAAGAAAGAGCTAGAATGTTAAACGAAGAGAAGAGGAAACTCGAATTAGTTGAAGCTGAGAAAAAGGTAAGAAATTGTCATCTAATTTTGTTTGAACTTGAGAATGAGCATGTAATTTGGTTGGTTGGTACTGCAGTAGTTTGGCAAAATTAAAAAATGGTGACCATGGGCTGAAAATTTTTGGTGTCCAACAGCAATGAAAATGTTGATTGTTGTGACTTTGGATGTTGAGGACTATCTGTCAGGCAACGCTCTGAAAAATTATAACAAGAGGTTGCATGCTAGGCTAGTTTCTTTGTGATGTTCTCCTTGTTGTCACCGGCGTTTTATTCAGCTGGACAAAGTGAACCTGAAGAGGTTCTGCAATTGCTTAATTGTCATACATGCCGGGAAGCTGCCTGCCTAATTGTTGATTGCCTAGTGACCGAATCAGCTCTACTGAAAATATGACATCTAGCAAATTGTGTTGCCTATCCGAATTCACTATGTTTTGCCAGCAATTTTTGCCGGCAATTAAGGTGTAGGTCGCAATAATTATATGTAATGAATTTGGCCCCTGCTAGTTAATGCATAAGTCTTACTTGCTTTTCTAGCGAATCGAAGAGGAAGAGTTTGCAAAACAAAATGCGATACAAGAAGAGAAGGTATGTGTAAACTCTTTGATATTTTTCTTTAAAGATGTACTATTTGTGATTCATTCCCTTCTAACTTAGTTAGCAGTTTTTTTTCAATTAATTACCAAATTACCTGGCAAGGAAATATTGTCGAAATGTTTAGCATTCCTTCCCAACCCATTGATGTTACTTTGTGCGAAATTAAAGGGTGAGCCTGCATTCTTAGGCTTTTAACTTGCCTCCAATTTGCAGATTTAGATAGATTAAGGAAAGGTATAAGCAATTTAGATTTTACACTGAAACAGCCAATGAATTTCTCCCCAAAATCGATGTTTGTTTTTGAAGTATATCTCCAAAATTCGGATTTTCCATTTTTTCGAATCCCACTTTCTGGTGTTATGATTTCTTATATTTTTCTTTGCTTTAGCAACAGTAACTACAGAATCTCACCTCTCAGTAAGGCCTTGTATCCATTCCTTTCCTTTTATTATGAGAAAAACTGAGACAATTTTCACTTGGTAAAACTCTCCAATATAGAAATCCTCTCGCCCTGCCTTCATTCTAGGATTTGAAATTCTGCTATAGACGCAAATCTGTCAATTATATTGCATATGCATGAGAATATATTGCCTTCATTTGTTTACAGTTGAAGCGTCAAGCAAGAACTCGTGGCCTCAGAGCCATGTTTGAGACAAGTTGAAATTCAGCGCTGTTCCATGTTTTATACCTCGTGTAACACATAATCTAGTCGTATTTTTATACCTGTAATTTGTGACCTATTGTAAATAATATATTAAAGTTAGTATTTGTTCCTTGTTTGGAGGAATACGTTTATAGGAAAGTCTGTTTTCATGGCCTAGTTTTGTATAAATGCATAAAGGCGTGAAAATTTTGCATAAAGATATAGTTGTTTTTTCGGTCTGCTAAACTAAGATATAAAATTAAACAACCAGAATTAAATTCTTTTGAGCTATTCCCTGCAAAGACGCTGCTAAGCTCAAGGCCAAGGCACCTCAGATAGTTGAATCAAATATGACAATCGACGATCAACTTCAATGAAGTTTGGATAGTTTTAAGATTATGAAAATTGCACAGCCAAGTCAGGAGATCTCTCTAATACCTGTAATTTAAACTATCCTAAGTAATTGGTTTTTTAGATTTAAAACCTAGATAAAATCAAAGGCGACTTCTTTGGACGGCCTTTTAAATTGTGTATAAACTTCTTAAAGCTTATAATTAGATTTTTAAGTAAGGGATTTACTTGTAACATTTGTTGATGTATGGAAAATATCTTCAGGTTTTCACATTTTTTCTTGAAAATAATCTCAAAATCAGAAATTCTGTATGCAATGAAAATGATCAGAGATGGTTCGGCAAGTACTGTTGATCAACTTATGGGTTGATCAACTTCTTCACGTATTTACACAATTGATTAACTATTTAGCATTTGAGGAAACTTGTTTTACCATGCTGAATGTTGATGTCTTCATTTTTAATTATAAATCGTTAATACTTCTGAGAAATCTGAGAAATACTTCTTAAAAAATGCAGTATGCACTACATTGCTAATTGCAGAAGGATTGAAAATCGTAATAGAGCTATCGCATACAGAAAAAACAAAAGACCAAGACTGGCGTGCAGTAGGGTTGAAGCGGGGGAAGCCTTCTCTGTTAATGCTGAAAAGCGAATAATATTCTTGTTATCGTCTTTTCAGCGGAGTTTTATCTATGAACATGACAACAAACCAAAACTCAGATTTTGGGATAGTTGGAGGATCATGGTAGCCAACCTTCTGATAGAAGATGGTACCTGCTGATGTACGCCTAAAAGTGACCTTAGACTGCCATGCACAAGTAATCCTAACCTTTGATGGGAGCAAAAAATTATCTCCTGTTAAAATCTTGCGGCTCTTTTGCCTAGGGTACAGTAATCCGATCAGTCTCTTTTGACGACAATCCTTTTCTTGTTTAACAAAATATCAAACAACTTTGCCATTTAACTTTTTCTAGTACATAATGCCACCTTTCATTAAAAAAGTGGAATTTTATATTATTAGGATATTTCCTTTAAACATCATTAATTGTAGAAAATTGAGTTTTGAGTGCTGGCATTAGGGCATGATTTTACGTAGTCGCTTAGCAGGTGTCTTTACCCATTTGCCATCTTTTTTCAAACTAAGCTATAAAGCAGTGATGAGGATTGCAGCAGTTGACCCTTATTCCCATGAACGCTACTACTTCAGGGCCCACGCCACGAATTTGAAAGTGGAGGGCAAGGTTTTCAAAAGTGAGGACCAAGGCTTGCAATAGTAGGGGGTGAAGGCTTCTGTCCTCTTTTACTGCAGCTTTAAATCTACTTGCTGGGAAAAAAAGAGGGGGTCATTGTTATTCCCGCCTCCCTCCCGAGAAATCTTCTCAAAATCCATATTTGATTTGAACGATAAAATATTGACAAAAATCATTCCCCAAATTTTCCGATGTATACAGTATACAAAATTAACAAAGTTCCATTATTCAAGAAGAAATGTGAATCCGTGACCTCAGACAGATGACAGCCTCTTTGTGGCTGACGCATGCGTCATTGTCGAAGTTCGATTTGTGGCGCCAAAACAGAAGGTAGTGATAAACGAAAGCAGGATTTGCAGCAGTCACGAAAATGTACATAAAAAACATAATTTTGGACGGGTTTAAATCATACGCCCAAAGAACAGAAGTGTCTGGGTTTGACTGCAATTTTAATGCCATCACTGGACTCAATGGCAGCGGCAAATCGAATATTCTTGATAGTATTTGCTTCCTCCTTGGAATTTCAAACCTCTCACAGGTAAGGCAATTCACAGAAAAAATTCTTACTATGAACAACGACAGAGGCTTTTGAAATACTTAAGATGTTTCTTAAGAATCTTCATTGATACTTCGTGAATTTAAATGTGCTCGCATACAATATTTTGTAATCGTTTACGTTTTTAGGCCTAAAGCAAAAATGGGCCAAATATTGTTTTGATTCATCATAGCGTTATTAAGCAGACCCTGCACATCTTCCATTTTAATACAATTATTAACACAGTTCGTGTAACAAAACTTTATAAACAACTGGAACTGATTTTAAAGGTTTTAAAAGAATCTTTATAAGTTTAAAAAATTTTCTGAGACCTGATGAACCATTTTACAATATTATCTAAAAAGATTGGTGTTACCCTCACTTGTTTTATTTTTCAATGAACTAGGTCAGAGCTGGTAGCTTACAAGAGCTTATTTACAAAAATGGGCAAGCTGGCGTGACAAGAGCAACAGTAACTATTACATTCGATAACACAGACAAGAACCAAACTCCAATTGGATATGAAAGTTTTGATGAGATCACAATCTCAAGACAGGTTGGCTATATTTGATATCATCATCATCATCATTACATTTACATTTAACAACTCTTTGGGTCATACAAATGTCTGCCCAGTCAACTACAACATTAAAATTTTAAAATTTACTGAAGTGATTTCGACATAGGTTGTAAAAGGTATCCGAATTTGCCTGCATCACAATACTGTCTGGCAGGCTATTCCATACAGAAACAATTGAATAAAAAAATGAAAACCCATATTCTCTTTTTAATGTGAATGGAAATTGCTGGGAAAGCTTTTTTCAACTTTTAGAGCCAATTAATTTTTAGGTTTAATTTTAAGGTATAATTTGCTGCAAAACCTTAAAAGAATTTGTTAAAATTTATTTTACAACTTGTAATATAATATATTTGCCATAAAACACGAATGTGTTGACGATTTTATAAATATTCCAATTCTTTTCAATTTGAGAAGACAACACCAAAATATTATGAGTGTAAAGGTATAAACCAATATATCCCTGATATCATTGTTTTGGTAACAAACAGTAAAAATAAAAATTGACAAAGTTCTTCTTTAAATTCTTTAAAAAAAATTCTACTCTTATTAATTCTGTTTTATTTACTTTGTGTAACAAGTCCTGATTGTGTATTCTCCAGATTGTACTTGGTGGACGAAACAAATATCTTATTAATGGGTGCAATGCAAACAACACCAGAGTCCAGGATTTGTTCAGATCAGTCCAACTTAACATCAACAATCCTCATTTTCTCATTATGCAGGTATAGTTTCATATTGTTTATTTATTTTGAAACTTTATTCATTGCCTCTTCAATCAATTAGAACAAATCAAAAGGGAAACAGTAGCCCTATAAGGAAGAATTAAGCAATAAAATTTGTATGGAAATAATGCCAGAAACACTATATAGAGTTTTTCTAAAAAGTCTGATGTTGTTTATCCATGTGACTTCACCGGAACCAACATATTGTTATAGAAAACTTTAGGTCTCACAGACAAAAAGTATTATTGTATGTATTTGTATTATGTATTTGACATTAAATCAATCTTTTTTCTTGATGTAGTGACCAGAAAGTAGGGAGAAAATTGTAATGATCCGAGCCCTCAGCCAATCAAAGATTTGACCGTTATTCTTGCATAATATCATTTTTATGTTTTTTTAGGGTCGAATAACCAAGGTGTTGAACATGAAACCTGTGGAGGTAAGGCAGTAACTCATCATCGTCAATAGGCACAAATGAATATCAACAATTACCATCAGCCTAATAAAATTAATTAGCATAATTATCATAATCAGTTCAAAGTTACAAGAAGTAATGGGTAGACTGTACACAGTGGTGAACTCTGCATAAACAATTTTAAATGACACTAGCACAAAATGCCTTTTGCTTTTAACTTGTGAACTAACTCTTTACTCTTATTGTTTTTATCTATCTCTTTTTCTCTCTTCTGCTATTAATTCAGTTAATCTCTTTAAGTAGTTACAAGTTGGTACAAAGTAATTTTTTATATAGCTGGTTTTACATTTTGATATAGCAATTTTGATATTAAATATTGGCAAAAAGACATGCAAGAGTATTCTTTGGTTTTCTTGCCTTCTGTTAGAATAATCAAGTTTGGTGAGATTGTTTAGATGATTTGAGTTGCAGTATTTGCTAAATCTTCTTGTGCTACATGGCATCTTTCCTGGAAGCCCCTATTGCACATCTTGTCAACATATGCATTACTCCTGTTTTATTCATTTATGCTAGAGAGCTTTGAATTTAACTTGAGCTTTTCATTTCTTGGTTAGATCTTGTCAATGATAGAGGAAGCAGCTGGTACCAAAATGTATGAGAGCAAAAAGCAGTCTGCACTGAGAACAATAGAGAAAAAGGAGAGCAAACTGACTGAAATTGAAAAGGTTTGAATGCCTAGTTATTTAGTTTTTCTTTTTTGTAATCAGTGACTTGAATCTGAGCTGATAAGGACTTTTATTGCAAATCCTCTTTTTTTTATATATAATGATCACAATGCATCTTCTTTGTTTGCAGATTTTAAATGAGGAAATCACCCCAACAATTTCTCGTCTAAAAGAGGTGTGTTCATTTCACTAATATTTGTATACTGAATTATGCTATATCTCAATGAATCTGTGTCTTTTATGACTTTAGTAACTATAAAAAAGGGGAAGAAATTATCCATTCCTTCTTTGATGCTCTCGTTTTAGGAACATCATCAAAAGAAGAACCTAATGGTCCTCTCTAAAATCTCTAAGATATCATTAGATTTCCATAAAATCTCTAAGATCTCCTCAACAACTCAAGATTTTTTGCATGCAAAACTTTACAAACCTACATGTTTCGCTATTCCTGTGTTTGGGAGGCATGCTAGATGCAGCAAAAAACATAGTCTTGCATACTCTGATGTATAAAACAGGACAGTGCTTAGTTGCTACTCCAAGTTTATGCTTTGCCTAGAGATCATATTTACTCAAATAAATGACTCAAAACCATTCTGTTCTCGATTCCTAAGAGTTATTTTGCATAATTCACACATATAATTTCATTCAAGTTTTGCAAAGCCCTCAAGCATCATGAAATCTTTTCATAGGAAAGATCAAGTTACATGGAGTACCAGAAGGTTATCAGGGAAATTGATCATTTGAAGAAGCTGTGCATTGCATATGAGTTCCTTAAAGCAGAGGTGTGTAATTCCTGTAGTTTTTGCTTTTTTATGATCTTGTGATATGAATTCTTTCATTAAACAACAATGCTTAAAAATATTGTAAATAGAATGGCTAGTCACTTTCTTGGTTGTATAAGCTTTTGTTTTTTAAGGTATCCTTATTTGAGAATCCATTGCTTCTTTGTATTATTCTATAATTGTTTTTTTAAATCTTTCAACAGGAGTTGAAAAAAACATCAGGTTCAGGCCTTGATGAGATGATGGAAAACAAACAGAAGCTAGAGGAGAGATTAAAAGAGGTAATTCAAGACATTTTATATTCTTGCTTTAAGAGTTAGAAGCCTAATGTCACATCAATTGTGCTCAAATAAGACAGCATACTGTTCTGTAAATCAGGCATATGAGACAAACCTGGCTGTTTGAGGCAGGCGGTCGCCCGTCCACGCCTCCATGCTCGCCTCCAGTTAGCAAGATGAGTTATTCCTAGCTTGCCTCAATGTCAGTTTGCACGTTAACCGTTCACATTGGTCTTCCTTTCATTTCTGGACACCTCCTGAAGTAAAACTAAAAAATTGATAGCCTGATCCTCTATGTTTTGACTTCAAAATAACATTGATCACCTTTCAATCTCTCAGGAAGTCATTTACTCCTTTAAACTGGTTAACTACTTTACAGGTTACATGGAAAACAAACGAAGCATTTTTAAATGAAATGCAATAGCAAAGAGAATCTTTTGAATGGTTTCCTTTTCATCAGAATGCTATTTCGAAGGCCAATTGAAATGTCATTTGACAGGGTGGCCTTTAAGGTATTCATAATATTCCTAACACATGAAACTCGAATCGTGAGATGATGAGTAACCAGAAAGGATTAACTGTTGAGCTAAGAAAAATTGAAATAAGTTCTTGAAAGAAAAATTGAGGAGATAAATGAAAAGAAGATGGTGACGTTCGTTTGGTGCAAACTTGGCGCTAAATAACTTTAAGTAATTTAGGAACAACTGTGGTTTCTTATAACTCGCTATAGGCCTAATGTTAATTAAAATATACAGGAGATCCCCCACTGACAGATATAGCTTTTTAAGGACCGGTACGAAACTTTCACCTCTCCAAATCTGTTAACCTTAGAAATTCCAGTACTAGCTGAATTGATTGGTTCGGCTTAATAAATCGCCTGCCTGACTTTGCCGAAAAGAGTGATGTACTGCTCTCCTGCTAAAATGCTCATGGCCAGGCCTGATGGGAGGTTCCTGATTCGTGTAAACGATGTCAAAATTCATTATGTAAAAAAAACTTCACGGTATGAAAACTTAGAATCTGCTATCCCCCCATATCGCTTAACATTTTACCCTTGTTTAATGAACCCTTCCCTCAACGTGTTAGCCACTCACCATCCATCCCCCATATATTACTGAACTTCTAAAATTCTGCTCCCCTTAAATTGTTATGATATTGCTCTGTGTTAGTCTCATAACAGCGTCTACATGTTAATCACTCAGTGTGTCTTGTGAATTAAAAAAGTACAAATAATCCAGATGATTTAATCCTCAAACCTGCTAAGTACATCACTCTGGTTTAACAAATTTGCTGTTTAATAACCCTCCTTTGCAAAAATCTGCGATTTTAGTCCCTACAAAGTTTGTTACATTGAGACTGAACTGTATGTGGTCGACAGTCTATTATTTCACGATTTATATTATTCAGTGCTAAGTTTAACATGGCAAAAGCAGTGTTATCCTGAATTTTATACCTAGCTTAGTTACTCATCCTCACAATGTGAACGACTGTTAACTCTCTACCTCTCTCATTGACAGTTGGAAGAAATAACAAATAAAATCAATATTGAAATCCAAGAACTCCAAAGCCGGAAAGATGCAGTGAGTTTTATAATTTTTTTTGTTTGTAAATATCTGCTGAAGATTGGGGACTTAATCTTCCCTGTCATAGACCCAATTAAAGGACTTTATGTATCCTAATTCATTACCATCTTTGGCACTGGCAAGATGATATATCATCTCTAGCAGTTGTCTTTTCAATGAGGATTTTCGTGACTGATCATTCAAGAGGCTTATTACAAATAAGGTGCTTCCTTTTTCTTTTGGTGTTAAGCTATCTGTCTTTGCTTGGGATGTGAGTTTTGATATAAATCTCCAAATCTACATTTTTGCTGTATAATGCATTCTATTCAATTCCCCATACATGGATAAATCGGTGTATAGAACTCGTTTGTTCTAAGATCCAACTTCAAGTTACATGCTTTATACAATTGTCATTAAAACAGAGTGTGTATAGCCTTGTATAATGGCATCGAACATTTTACAACAAGTTGGTAGGCCGTTATTTTCGTTAAGTCTTAAATACACATGTGTTAAAGGCAATACAAATGATCCATAATGCAAACAGACATAAACAAGGTGATCTTCTTGAATATATTTGCTTATCTTTTGTCATTTCAGCAATCTGGCGGTGTTATGAAAGAGCTTGAGGCCAAAGTTAATGAAATTTCAAAGGTTAGTTTGCTTGTATTGATCTCTTTTCGTATATATCTCAACATTGCTCTAGACAATCAACTAGCATAATTTTTAATGTTGCTTGAAAACTTATGTAATATAGTCATACCAGTTGCTGCAATCGGCTTCATTTCAAAAACAATCTTCCTTTAGTAAAAACACAGTCATTTTTAAAAACAACTTCCTTTTTATAATGATTCGAAAACATAACGACAGTGACCTTAAATTGTCAAATAAGTGCCGAGCGCCCCCTAACCTTCGAATTTGAAACTGTTGATTGTTTATAAAGAAGATGGCGCGTAGAATGGCGATGGTGATGACAGTAAATGGACATTTGGATTGGCTTTGAGTAGAGAACTGACGATTTAGTCTAGTTTTATTTTTATTGCATGCATTCTAGAGAAATAGCATAAAAACTAACAAACACCCCTCTTCGAATGAGAACCCATCTTTACATGAGTGCCTTTCCCCTTTTAACAGTCTTGTAGCTTCTTGCAGTGTTATCTGCTCACCATAGTCTGTAGTCCTTTGTGTAAAATATGTACTCTACTAGTTATCGATCCGTTATATAAATAGCTTTTTAAATAGACTTTGCTTATTAAAATTAAAAAAAATCCACGGGAAGTAAAAGTAACAGAGGAAACAATTTATTCCAGTTCATCCTCTGTCCATCCTACTTTGTTTTTTGCATTCTGAAAAGATTGCTTGAGCTTTTATACGCGACTACTTTTGTAAGTGCTTGCCCATGCTTCTTCTCGTTACATTACCGAAGAATTTTGCACCGTTAGTTTAAATAGCTTAAAGAATCTTCCATATGTGTAGGCCGATGTGCAAGTAAACTCCGATCTGAAGTACGCAAGAGAAGCATTAAAAGGAGAACAGAAAAAGAAGAAAGAAATCGAGAAGAATATCGCTGATGTTTGTATTTTCATATTCAAAACCTTTTTCCAGAATTCCTCTTAAAGCATAGCTGCTACTGCACAAAAATATTTGCCAAAGATCTGTTGCTTTTTTAATATTTTTCAAAGTCAGCATGGCAAGCATCAACTTTTGTTTGAATTTTTGGTCGATTGATCGTATTTTCACCTAAAGTGTAGAAACGGATTTTTGCTTTCTAAAAAGGTGGATATACCTAACGATGGACTGAATTTTTATGAGGAAATTACCATTAATGCAGCTGTGTTACGGATTTAATTCCACATTTGGTATCCACAGATTGCACCAAACAGCGTGAGAAGCTTTCTTCATCCATATCCCTCATGGTAAAGAAGGCCAGAACAATGATCTAAAGTCCAATAATAATTTGCTTGAAATTAAATCAATTCGACATAGATTTTGCGAAATTTGATAATTTTTGAAATGTGATCCGAATTTGGTATGTTATATGATATCGCTGATCGGTGCAGCTCTGAAGTATGCTCTGAAGATCTTAGAGCAAGAGTGAATGAAATTTTGAAGGCCAGTTTGTTAGTATTGAGTACTTTTGAGTCCTGTATTTTAGAAACATCCAAGCAGCTTCAGTAGAATTTTTATATGTCCCCTGACAAGCAGACAAAATTGCCTCATGTAGGATGAAGCTCAGCTCAAAGCGAAAGAGAAGGAAATCAGTAAAAGAGGGGATGCCTTGAAGAAGCTTGAAGACCGAAGTAAAGAAGATGAAGAGGCGATTGCTGCTGCACAGAAGCATTTCCACGCAGTGTCAGCGGGTTTATCAAGTAACACTGATGGAGAAGACAAAACACTCGCTGATCAGTTGATGGGTAAGGCGTTAATATCGATTGGTAGCAAACGCTTTCGTTTTTCTAAAAATTATCAATTATATACTGTTCTTTGCATGTGTCAGTTTGGAACTTTTCCTTTGAGCGTCTTGAATTTGGCAGGGGATTACAATTGAAAATGCTCATTCTGTTCCTAGGTACTTAGTGTAACTTATATAATTATTGTTACGTATACTCCCTTCAGGTCCACATGTGTTTTTAAACCAGCGCCTTTCTCATTATTTGTCAAAACAAATAAATATCAAAAGACATAACAATTAACTCTTTGAGAAAATATTTGCTTTAGAAAATTATTTGTTCTTATAACGGAGCGTTTTTTGTCGATCTGGGTGGAACCTGCTACAGCAAACCAACAGAATCATTTAAATACCATTAATCCATAAATCATATTTCATGCAGATGTCATAAATGTTTCTTACTTTTGTTGCAGTTTTAGCAAATTTTAGCTAAAAAGACATTGAAATTATCCAAAGAACTGGCCTAAAAATCAATCTTTTTTCCAGACTGCAAAAATGCTATCAGTGAATCCGAGACGGAGATTAAACAAGCAAACATGAAGTAAGAAAACGAAATATGTTGCCTTTAATTCTAACGAATTTCTGTTTATTTTAAACAATTTTTCTTTTGAACTACTTTTGAAGACTTAATATCATACAGGAATCTTAATTTTCCTCAAAAAAAGTCATCCTTAGCCCAGACAAGGATTTTATTCAAAAGTTTCTCCAAAGCACAATAAAAACATGCCTTGTAAATAAGCTGAAATTATTTTATCTCAAATTGCCTTCCCATTTATCTGCCCGAATTACCTTAGACTGTAAGTTTCTTTTAAACTTTTGCTGATTTCAGATTATCACGATTCTAGTATTCAAAAGAATTATTGATTGGTTTTTTCTTTTTAGGCTAAAGCATTCAGAAAGCGAACTGAAGAAAAAACGGGCGGATCTCAAATCAACCGAAAAAGGCTACGAAAAAGACGCAGCGGTTGCAGAGAAGCTCAAAAAGGAGCAAGAGAAAATCGAGGTGGGTTTCATAAAAAGAAAGAAAATTGTAGGAAGATTGTCTCGTTATAGGCAGGGCCATTCTTTGTATGTGTAGCTCTATGCTGATTGGTCACTTTAGGAATGACCTTTCTATAAATACTTTGTTCCAATGTCTGATTGGTCACTTTAGGAATGGCCTTTCTATGTATGCTTTGTTCCAATGTCTGACTGGTCACTTTAGGAATGACCATTCTATGTATCTTAAATTCCAATGCTGATTGGTCAGTTTAGGAATGACCATTCTATGTATCTTTAATTCAAATGCTGATTGGTCAGTTTAGGAATGACCATTCTATATTTGCCTTTTTCTAACTGAATGTTGAAAGCAGTGCAAAACCACAAGAGATTAGAACGTATGCAAGATATGGATACTGATGAATAAGCTTATAATCACCTAATCGTGTATTCGTTGTTAAAAGTTATTTTTGTTAAACATGCATTTCTTTATTCTAACAAAGTTTAAGGTGAATAGCTTGGAATATTGTTGGTTTGTTTTCAAATGAACTTTGATTCAAATGAAATGTCTTTTCAATTCAAACTGAAAAAATTGCAAAAATATTAAAATAATTTAAACAAGAAGTGCTGCACTTGTCAGGCGATCGATTTCTAGAGTACTGGCATTTCTTTCAAAGAAGCTTTGTAAAATATGGCAATATGCAGTTGAAGTTTCAACTTTCTTTTAAGCAATTTCAGTAAAAGATTTCTAGCACTTACAGAAGTTTATGTACATCCTTTTTGGGAGCATCAAGTATTATTTAGGTGTCTCGCCCGAGTTATTTTACTTTATAAAATGTTACCTAATTTTTGTCTCATGAAGTAAGTCAATATAAAATGTTCCTATGATTATTTAAAAATATTCTCATGATTTACTTTTATAATAGAACTCCCTGAAACAATAGTATTTGAAACATTTAGTAACATTTAAATAAACTTAATACCAAGAACTTTCCTGAATGTGTTTTTTGACGTTTTAGCATTTCCTTTTAGGCCGACTTAAAGAAACTCAATTTCGTCGAAGGAAAAGATATGGAGCTTGCAGGAAAAGTGTAAGATATGCCATCTTGTGAAAATATCATCTAAATTTTGTAATTATGATAAATTTATTTATATGTAGCCTTGTTCTTTGGTTCAAATGTTTTTCTTAAAACATCCAATTCAAGTTGTACTTCTTTTTACTGAACAGCGGGTCTTTGGAGAAAGAAGTGCATCACCATCGGCAAATCATTGAAAACTTGGAACTCAAGTATGCATTATAGCTTTTATGGTTTTTCTATTCTTTTCGATTCTATTTCTATTCGATTCAAATAATGTTTTTGTATGTGTTACCAAACATTTTATCTCGTACTGGCACTATTTCAAACAGCTTTGCTTTCAATTTGCAATAGTTGATTGTAAATCAAACGTGATTGACTGCATTTGAAGTCCAGTTCCCTTCAAAATAGTTTGAAAATGATTATGTGATGTAGACAAGTTTCTGTTTTTGAACGAGATCATTTCCCATCAAGCTATAGCCAAAGGTTTCTAGCTCATGCTTCATTTTTCAAAAAATGCTGCACCAAATCTTTCTTTAATAGATGTTTACTTGATAAAAGTTTCTACGTGTTCAGGATTAAAAATTGTATTTTACCGACCAATTTGAATTTTTACTTAAGTACAAAACGCAAGTTCTCAACAAATGTACATTTTAAATGAATGAGCGTTTCCCGAAAGATACTCCAAAGTCGGATGTTTCTGCCACTTTCCCTCCATCTATTAACAGATTTTTCAGCTTTCTGCCTTGATACACTATATATACGGTATATTTGTCTCAAGTGAATTTAATAAATAGAAAGTTAGCCTAAATAGTATATCTGTTATTTTGCTTGAAAACTTAAGGCCTCATTCGAGGAATGCGCAATCAAGGGGTGCTTTCCTAAGCGACGTTTGTGGGGGGCAATTGCTTTTACCTCCTCTGCCTGCAGACAGATAAAAGCAGGTGGAAACAGATGCCAAATGCGAAATAATTGTCTCATTTTCGACTTTGTTCACTTCAAGGTTTCCACATTTATTCTTCGACTACAAAAGCCCCACGTCAAGTTTTGATCGAGCAAAGGTACTGTGTTCTTATCATTATAAAACAGTCAAAAACTTTGCGTTTGATATTCCTTCGTATTTGAAAACGTGAAACCTGATAGAAGTAAACAACTGCATTTACAGGGAAAAATACATTTGTAAATTGAAGTTGAATAACATAAAAATTATGTGAATATGCAATGGAAATGTGAAGATATGATTGGATTTCTACCAATTTTAATTTTTTCTTTCTGCAGGTGAAAGGTCTTGTCTGCAGACTTATGAAAGTCAAGGACATGAGAAATGCTACTAGTTTGGAAGTTACAGCTGGTGGGAAGGTGTGTACTACCCTGAATATGTTTCTGTTTTAAACGAGTAATGAGTTTAGCTTCCAGGCTAAACGATCCGCTACATATTATACAAAACACAGCACCCAATAATGTTCTCAGCAGCCAACTCTTTGATTAACTGAGAGACCTCACCACTTTTGTTTTCTCCCAATGTTATTGGCCAAACAGCTCATATGTATGTAGATTCCTAACAACAAACCCGAATCACAGCTAAAATAATGCCAATGTTTCGACTGTTTCAGCGACCACGTGTACTGTCCTGTACACAAAAATATTTCATGCCTCCAGAAAGAAAGATTCTGGCTTATGCATATTTTGCCCGGTTTTTCCTAATACATTGCCATTTGATATTTTGGCCTCGAAGTGCAATCTTCAAAAAGAAAGAAGACTTCTATCACACAATCAACAAACACTATAAAGGAGAAGTAGCACCCAGTCTCATTGGCATTTTCTTTTCGCAATCATTTACGCTGGTTTCCTATTTTGGTGCATAGACTTCAAACGAAATTTTTTTTGTAAACACGACCCTTTACCGAGCGTTGATCAAGCAAAAAAGTGCTGATCCAAGGATTTAAGGAAGTCAACAACTGGCAATAAGGTTCAGCAGCTTTCGAAACTTTAAATGTCTTCAAATCGTTCAACTCTGCACCTCAATGATGCAACACTTTACATAGCTTACTGCGGGTGAAGACCTTTATGTCGGTTGAATCGTGGATGAATGCTGGGTGATTTGCCCCGGGCTCCATGCCGCTCTTTCATGGCTTTCTTTTCTGGAATGCAACAATCGAAAATCGATCTGTATAAACGCAGAAAGAGAATGTACGAAGCCAAGCGAAAATGAGAACATACTGTACCTTTAAGGCTATGTTCACATTGCTCCATATTCATTTTTATCCGTTTTCGTATCGATCTGTTTTACCTGTTCACACTGCTCCGGATACATTTGAAAACGGTATGAAAACGATGAAGCGTTCACAATGCTCCGCTCTGGATAAAAAGGAAAACGCCACGAACTGGTTTACAGCACTTGCCACTGCTAATAAACTTCAAACATCTCACTGCCACTAATATTCCTCCGAGTAGTATGCTAACTTTGAGTTAATCAGCCATGTTAAGAAAAGTTGCTCAAATTGGCGCGGTCTAAGTATCTTGCTGTGTTGTTGTTGGTGTTAGCGTTTTCAAAAGCCTCCGTTTTCAAAAGTCTCCGTTTTCAAAGTGCGTTTTCAAAAGTCTCCGTTTTCAAGGTGGAGCAGTGTGGACGCAAGGCACAAACGGATACTTTTTTATCAGTTTTCATATGAATACGGAGCAGTGTGAACGGGGTCTCAATATACAAGTTATCTTGTACTAGGCTATTGATCGAAGAATGAAAATTTTGAAATCTTGAATCTTGAAGCCAATATTGGAATGCAAAATTTTGACTTTTCTAAAAATCGAACCTGCCATTCTTTTTATTTTTGCAGAATTGAAATAGAATTCCATTGAAAGGGGGTCGTATTAAAGTTGATAAAAGTTGACTAGGAAGGGGGGTTGAATTGGCCAAAAATTGGTTGACATCAATTGCGAACGAACCCTTATTTGAAAACCCACTCTAGAATCATCACAAGGGAGCAGTGGATTGGACCGTGTCCGTTCTGTCCAGGCGACACATCGTTTTGGATTTGAATCAAACCAAAACATCCCCTTAACTTAAAATGATATTTTGTTTTATACATTAGTGTTGCGTTGCTCCTGCTTGAGAATTTAGCCGCATCACGCTCCACTGCAATCATGATTGATTTCATCTTCTGGTAGTCAACTCAAGTTAGCTTCCATTTCCTTCATCCGATCATACAGCTTTTTTAACTTCTATTCTTTTCCAATGTCTTTATTCCATTTGACTAGATTTCTATCCATTTTCAGCTCTACAATGTTGTTGTCGACTCAGAACAGACTGGAAAACAATTGTTAGAAAAGGGGGATTTGAAACGAAGGGTCACGATTATCCCCCTTAACAAAATTTCATCAAAAGCTCTTAGTGCTGATGTGATTAAAAAAGCAAAAAATCTTGTAAGTTACCCTATCGAACTTGACTTTTATCTAAATTTTTATTTTTAAAGTTTGCGAGTGTAAAGGAACATTTCTTTAGATTCACCATCTCTTGGAATTTACATAAGAAATTTTAATCGGCACCAATCCATCATAAATGAATTTACTGAAAATTTCCAACTTATATTTTAAAAAAACAATAGTATACTCAAAAGTTCTTTACTTGTTAAATTTATTTTGTTATTGGTTTCAACATGGCGTGAAACAGCGGTATTAGAACGCATGGTCCGGAACGAAAAAGCGATAACAGAAAAAAATGTTTAAATTTAGACTCACAAATCAGTCATTATTCTGTCAACTGTCAACGTCTTTGTTGCAATAGCGAGAACAAGATAATGTCGAATATACTTTTCTAATAAATCGTATACTCTGGTGTAAGTTTTTGTTAAGGCCATCCCCCTCATACTTTGTCAACTAATTACGTTTCCTTTCAAGGTTGGGGATGCAAATGTCAGCTCAGCATTGTCTCTGGTTGGCTACGACAAAAATATCGAGGCTGCAATGAAATTCGTCTTTGGCTCTTCATTTATTTGTAAAGACATGGAAGATGCGAAAAAGGTTTCAATGATATGACTGTCTATTTGATTAAGCTCACTCCCTTATAACGAACAGGCACCCCTTTTTACCATCAAGTATTGAATATGCCCCCTTCTCGAATATGCCCCCTTCTCGAATATGCCCCCTGCTGTTGAAACTGGTGGTATTAAGAGCAAGAATCCAAAAAAATTTTGCTGTTGTGTGTCCATGAATCAAGAAGCTTCCGTTTTCTGCCTGTGTTCTAGCACTGTCACATGCGTTTGTTTCAGTCTCTTTTGTGCCTCGATTTTCACTTCAAACCAGTATATTTGTTTAACACTTCGTTAGCTGCTCTTTGAAATAATTTTGTGTTCGGGAAACAGTTCCTCCAGAAGTTTGATTCCAAAACGTTTCTTCCAAAACAATTATCATGCAATTATCTTTTGGGTTCTGTTTGGAAGCATTTTCAAAAGTTTGACCAGGTTTGACTCTTTGATCAAAATTGACAAATACAAGAGGGCCCTTGTTGACCTTAACCGATGCATTATGACACAGAGATCCAAGGCAGCCGGTGAGCTGCTACCACCTTGTGCTGGAGAGAGATTTGAAAGGAGATGGCAATTTTAGAAAAGAATGGGACATTGCTGCAACAGAAAAGATGTCCCTTTTTTGTTCTTCTGGCTAGGCCCTTCAAGCATGAAAGTGCGTTCCTTTCAGAGTCCATGACGGCACCATAAAACTATCTACCATGATGACAGTTATCTTACTTATATGACCTTGCGTCTTTCTTCAGGTGACATTTGATCCTGAGATCAGAACGAAGTCGGTCACTATCGAAGGAGATGTCTTTGATCCAGCCGGCACCTTGACTGGAGGTGAGACAATCCTAAACTTTAGAGTGCGGTAAAAAGTTCTGTAAAACTTTATAGAATACTCTATGCCTTTCCTTTCTCCGAACAGTGTTTCATCAAAAAGTGCACTTCCTAATCTTCAATGTCATTTTAATGTAGACCAACACATTGTTCCGGAGGGAGAGGGACTGTTTCAAGACTTTTAGCGGGGATTGTAGCCAAGTGACCAATTAATAACCTGTTCTCTACACCAAAACTTTAGAATGCAATTATTCAAACTGAAACAGAGCTTCTAAGTTTTGTCTAGCACCATCCAGATAATGTTTATGTTACAGTTCAAATGTCTGAGGGATTGAAATTTATCGTGAAGAGTGATTTGTTTAGAATTCGCAAAAAGGAAATTTCAAGGATTTTAGAACACCGTTATTTTGCAGCGTTGATTTTTTATAAAGAACCTATCCTCAAGACTTAGTTCCCTTGGTTCCTTGTTTTTGAACCTTTTTTATCACATTTTAATAACAAAAATACAGAAAGGCTCCTTAATTTAAACTGAACGTTTAGTGCCCTTATGGTAGCACAAGCGCAAGATAACATTGAAATTCTGAAATTTGCTTATAATTGTGGCTAGAAAATAAGGTCAAAAACCAGAAAGAAAGCAAGCAAGAAAGATATATGTATAAGTACATTGTCATTGTCCTTGAATTTTTTTATCTGTAGGTTCCTGTTAAAGTGGTTCCTTGTGAAAAACGTTTAACTTGGTCTACAATTTTTATTTAGCTGGATGATAAGTTTGTATGGCTTGTCTGTAAAGTTTGCTTTAGTATAGCCTTGCAGATGAGCGTTAAGTAGTTTGTTGTTGCTTAAATGTATGCAGTTTTTTGAATTTTTTACCTTTTTACCAGGTGCTAGAGCCCAAAGAGCATCAGTTCTTGAGAAGCTTGAAGAGCTCATGAAAGCAGCTGACAAACTGAGTGAGAAAGAGAAGCTGCTACACGAAGCGAAGAAGGAACTTGCAATTTTGAAAAGAAATGCTGAAAAGTGAGTACATGCTCAGACAAATACGCGGTCGTTAGTTTCGACACACATTTGTTTCGATTGTGATTGGTCCAATTCCCAACTCGTTATTCGATTGGTCATTTGTTATTGACATGTCAATTTTGACCTATAAGGTATTATAATACGTGATTTTTCAATGGGCACGTGACTATTGGCAAACACTTTATTTTAATCAGACCCTAACATTTTTGAAGCATTGTGTTGTTTCTTTCAACGAAATCCTGCACTCTGAAGATGGGCAGCTTATGTAATACTTTTTACCCCTTAGCTACGACCGCTTGAAGCAGCAATTTGATTTGAAGTCACGCGAGGCTGAGCTGGTGGAAGAGAGGCTCAAACAAAGCACGCATCATCATAAGGTCGAAGAAGTGAAATCACTGGAAGATGAGATAGGTAATGCTGCGGAGCTTTCACTTCTCTCTGATTTCTTCTCGATAATTGCTTGCACATGGGCTTAGTCAAAAAGAGCTGCGTTTTTCTTTGCCTTGTTTGTTTGGAATAGTTGGTTAGTGCGACGGTAAAGCTGTCGCCTCCGGTTCGAGTGAGGAAGCTTCTTCGCAGTACGATGGGAACAGAAACTCCTTTCTTGCCCAACGGGAGCAAAGGGACAATTTCCATTTGATCCTGGCTGTTCTAGATAGGTGCGGTGATCATAGATAAGATAAACCTGATGAAAAAGCTATTACCTATTTTGATACGGCCATGATTTTGAAACTCCCACGTAAATCTATTCTTATAATGAGACGTTTTGTGCATTCCACATGTCCGTAAAGCGTAATGGCTAACTAGACCAGCTAAGCCCGGCCGTATCTAAATGGCAACTTCTCCCGCTGTTGCTTTTTCGTTCTATAGGTTCCCTGGGTGGTAAGGGACAGCTTGCACATAAATCCCATCCACCCCTAGAAAGGTGCCGTGCCACATCCAAGAGGCTTACAGTTTACTTACAGGCTGTGCTTGGTCCTCAATGTTACCGGCAACTGTTGTATATGATAGCTCCTTCTAAGTTACGATATTTTCGATCAAAATGCTGCGGGACAAAAGTGCCATATATCAAAATGGCCTCGGACACAGGATGGTCCATGCTCTTACCTGCAAAGGTATGTTTTGGTGGCGGTGCTAATAGTATTTTGGTATGCCAGAAGTATTAATTAGAAAATAGCATAAGCAACCGCGTTTTCATTATAGAGGCTTCAAAGGCTTCAATTGAAAAGGCGAATGAAACGAAGACAAATGCAAGCAAGAAGGCAGCTGATTTGGAGTCAAACATGAAGGTAAATTACTTTTAGCTAGGCAATGAGTTTGCAGTTTAGTTATCAGCGAGTTATCAGATCAACTCCCCTTCCGACTCCCCCCTCCCCTTCCGACTCCCCCCTCCCCTTCCGACTCCCCCCTCCCCTTCCGACTCCCCCCTCCCCTTCCGACTCCCCCCTCCCCTTCCGACTCCCCCCTCCCCCCTGTTACTGAAACGTAACAATAACGTAAGAAGTACGGCAGAATGTTCGTTGCACTTCTTTCTTTCTGCTACCTTTTTATGGCACTAAAGAAATTTTCGTTTGTCGGTAAAATGACTAGTGCAATCAAAACAACAAAAACAGACTGTGCATGATAATTATTACTTATTCATTATTATAGTTTGTAAGTTATATCATATTGGCTCTATATTACTGCTTCTCTTGGTCATGAATCTTTGATTTTTCAATTATATGCCGATTTTTAATGCAAGATTACAGTGATGAATTTTAATGATCTGATGTTAAAACTTCAAGTTTTCAAAATTTGCTTAGAGATTCATTTATCTCTCGGTACAGAATGCAAAACTTCATAGAGAAAAAGAACTCAAAAAAGCAGAGGATCAGATGAATAAGGCGAAACAAAGAGCTGAGAACTCTACCAAAGAGTTTAAGGAAAAAGAACAGGTTTGGTTTTTTATTGATTTCTTTTTAGAGAAGAGCACGTCTTACTGTACACCTAGGAAAAGTTAACGACAAGTCCTTTCGTAAGGTTCACTTTGAAACCTCATTAATCAGTTAACACACAGTTAACCCCTATATCTAAATCAAGCTTTGACTGTATTAGGTAAATTTTGGGTGTTTGTTATGTTTTCTGTCTTCTGCTGTGTTAAAAATTTGAAAGTTTGATGGCTAAGGACAAATGTCACAAATAATCGCTACCTGGAATACTTACGTGCGAGTATTTAAGGTAACAATGTCAGATGTTGGATTGATTTGAAATTTTAAGATCAGTTGGTTACAATGAATTCCTCTTGGTATGGTTTGTGACAAAACATTCTGTTTTCTTGTAGGAAATAACCGAAATACGATTAGAGGTCGAGGAGCTGCAGAACGAGATTGCATCATTGCAGGAACAGGTTTAGAAAATAATATTTTAAACTTTTTGCAATATGAATTTAAAAAAAGCACGAAAAAGCGGAATTTAACCAGTTTTTCATATACTTCTTAGAATATATAACGTTGTCAACTAAAATTTAAACATGAAGAATTTATATTCAGATGTTGCCTTTGATTGGCTCATTTTCCGACCAATCAGCGACTGCTAGCACCTCACGTGGTTTAGTCCAAGTGAGAAAACAAACTTTCAGTCTACCAAAATCAGGCGTCAAATTTCTGTAAGCAGTGTCGAAACATATCATTTTGATTTTTTTTATCTTTCATTTTTTCTAATAAAAGAAAGAGATGAAAACCCTTATCCGCCGGATGAATTTTGTGTTTTGATATTTGATCAGAACAAGTCAAGGCCTTTTAATGTTTAATATCTGATGAAGCCCTGTATGCCGGGGTAGGGATGTACCGGATATCCGGTAGGCCGGATAATCCGGCGCCGGATCGCTGATTTTTTTAAAATCCGGTTCCGGCCGGATTTGTTTCCGAAATCCGGCCAGTTGCCGGATTTTCCAGAACTTTAATCATAACTAAGAAAATTTGGAAAACCAAGTCAGACTCCCTTCATACAGTGATTAAAAATGGACTTTCCAGAACTAAACAATATCGACGATAAAACAAGCGCCTTGAAAACAGATTTGAAATGAAAGTGCTCGTCATCACGAAACAGGAAGACTGGATGATATAATTCACAAATTTGGTCCAGGGTTGCCAGAGCGGCTTTTTAGGCCAAATTTTTTAATTTTTGGTTTTTAGATTTAGATTGCCTGGAAAAATTGTTTTTTGCTTACTACTTAAATATGACCTTGTTGGCCTTTTCAGCAGACGTCCAAAATTAATAAGTAATTACTACATTCATAGAATAATTAGTAGTTAACTACAAAGTGTTAACCAAATTTCAAATTTTATCACCTAACCTAAATATTATCTTGATATTAGCAAAGGGTTTTGGAAAAAAGTAAGATTCTTATCAAAGCTAAGAAATTATCTAACAGGCACAAGCGTAGAAATATAACCAGTGCCTGCTCGATGGATTCTTGAGAGAGTTTTTGATTTGGCCTTTTTATGAGCATTTTGGCTTAAATTGCTCACCAGTCTAGCCTTCGTTTGTAAATTCAATCTGGCAACCCTGAATAGGTCTCTTTGATCTTCTCGCTATACATTTTTTCGCAAAGTGGCTCAAAACTTTTTATTACTGAAAATTCTATAAGTGGTCAGATTATCCGGTAGAATCCGGCCGGATATTCCACGAAGAAATCCGGTAAATCCGGTTCCGGCCGGATTCTGAAAATCCTGATCCGGTACACCCCTATGCCGGGGCGAAATATTAGTATTTGTTAAATTTCATTTATTTCAAAATTCTATTCGACTACATTGAATTCTCGCCGTCGTGTTACTTTGTTTGACTATTATTCGTATTATTACTCATTTCAAGATTCGCAGAATCTGGCGGACAGCATATCCTGCGCCTAAATCTTTATACAGTTTTTAAATCTTTGGCTCTGTCTTTTTGTAAAACACAGAATTTTAGTTAATCAATATTAAAATGGATATTTTATCTTGGATAATATTCCCACCGTAGCTGAAGTCTTTTGACGAGTCTTTGGCCAAAGTCCAAACAGAGATTGAAAAACACGAAGAACGAGTTAACGAGAGCAAGGTACATGCTTGATCTTAGATATTTTCAAAAAGATTAAAATCTTGATCTTTTAGGCATCCATTGTACGATTACCAATTTCTTGTTTGTTCAAGTGCATTCTTTCTATTGGCGAGTCTCCTATCATTTTTTTGACGCAGAGGATTCGCCTTTCTCAAAGCAATTTTTCACACAATCTTGTATCGGTTGGAACTTTGGACATTGTATGACGTTGCTTGCTGCTCGTATTAAGCCTGTACAGCTCTGCCTATACGGCATGAATCACTAGTTGACAGATCGGTAAAACAGGACATTTAGAAATTTTATAAGTTATGAATTTAGTCAATTATTTCAAAAAATGTTTGCAAATTTAATTCGAATAAAATTAATTCAACATCTTTATTCTCTGCAAAATTTGATAGAGGGGTAAAACAACAAATTTAGAGATTATATAAACTATAAATTTAGCCAAAGGTTAAAAACAAATTTTACAAGTTTAATACAAGTAGAATAATTTGGATCTCTTGATTTTCTTCAAGCATTCTATTATGGATCCGCTTGAAACTGTCTTTGGGTCTTTAGACTCAGTAAATAAAAAGATATCTCTGATTTTTCCAGGTGATAAAGGAGTAAACTCCCCTTTGCTTTCAAGAAGCATGTTTGTTTGCATTTTGACGCCAATCATCAAACCCTTTGCTACTCATTTTTTTTTAATTATCTGTTTATAGTCCTAAAAAAGCTCTAAGATAAAAACGATAAACAAACACGAACATTTTGTCGTTGATTGATGCTTTTATGAATATAGAACAAACTCGAGAAAGCAAAAGATGAGTTGAAGCAGCACAAAGATTCTCTCAAAGCCTGCAGCCAGGTACGTCAGCTATTTATTTCCGCTTTGGGTGAATCATCATCTGAATTTTGTTTCCATTCCGATTTGAACTATCTTCTTCATTGAAAATCTTGATGAGCCTCTTTTCGTCAGTGGGATGATTATGACTGGATGTCATCTGATTGTAGCAATTAAAGTTATTTTGTTTTTGATGGCCTACTTTTCAGCTATCAACAACGTATCTGCTACTTTTTGTGGACACTGCCTGTTGAATGATTTATTCAGTTCTTGTTTTGCGCGAATAGTCATTCCTTTTAAGATTGTTCTACTTTTCACAAGATGGATCACAAAAAGTTGTTAGTCAATTTGTAATTTAGGGGTTGCATAATGCGTTTCATATTAATTTAGCAAGCTGATAAACCGTTTATGAGTGTAATAATTGTTCTGAATTTTTGTTGTTGCTCTGATCTAAATCCTTGGAATTTTGACTGTGAGAATCAAGATATATTTGAGTTTGTATAAACTTTTCGTGTTGCAAAGGAACTAGTTACACGTCCTTGGTCAGTGACTGTGTCGTGTTGTAATTAGCTATTAGGTAATTCTCAATGGAGATTTTAATCTTTAGTGGGTTTTAAAGTAAAAATAAGACCGATTTCTTTGTTAGTTTCATATACTTCGAGTAGATATTAATCGTTTTTTTTTAATGACCCGACCGTTTCTCTTTCAAAAAAGGCCATTGCAGAGAAAGTCAAAGAACAAAATCAGTTAGCCAAGGAAGGAAAAGAGGTTCAAATCCAACTGAAAGAGCTTGAATATGACATTTCAAAGAATAAGAAAGACAGCCAAGATGCAGCCAAAAGGGTAGGCTTGAATTTTTTTCACTTTAAGACAGATTGCGAATTATATTACTTTTTACAAACGCTTTTGATTCCCAAACAGACTCAGTAGTGGGTGTACATAAACCATCTCAGAGTTCGCGACGCCACGATTGAATCCTATTGTTCTATAGCTAGTTCCAGTCTCTCAGGTTGGCAAATCAGCAAAAAACTCACTTTGGATAGAAATCCTCTTCAGTTTTTTTGGCCGTGAAACTTCTTAAGACCAGTGAAAATACTTTTAGCATGAAAATCAGAGTTTCGTCGATCAACATGTTAATAACAGTGGACGCGGCCCTCGGTTTGTCACATACACAGAACATAGGCCAAATGCTACGATCACACTTAAAACATTAACAGTTCATAGTCGTCTCTCTGTTATAACTGTGGACCTTGTTTAGTGTTGTGTTGTGTTGTGTTGTGTTGTGTTGTGTTGTGTTGTGTTGTGTTGTGTTGTGTTGTGTTGTGTTGTGTAGCCTAGCAAGTGAATTATCATAGCCTTCTTGTTCAATGAATTTAGCCTTCTTGAAGCAGGAACTGACGAAACATTCATGCAGACAAGGCCAAAATTGGGCACACCCTTTTGTCTGGGCTATAGTTAAGCCTTCCCTCAGTGTAGACTGGTTTATTATTTCCCTAGGTGGAACATATCCTTGCACAACATGACTGGATAGCCACTGAGAAGCAATACTTTGGGCAGCCAAACACTGCTTATGACTTCAAAGCTACTGATCCAAAAGAGGCAGCAAGGAAGTTGACAAAACTGGAAGAAACTCGAGACAAGCTGAGCAAGAATGTTAATATGAGGGCGATGACAATGCTTGGAAAAGCAGAAGAAAAGGTAATTTTTTATTTCATTGTATCTAGAGATATGAATCTATGTTATGTAAGTTTTATTATTTTGTAAATATTTCGATAAACGATTGCAGTGTATTTTTGTAATTACACTAGTGGGATAAGGGTAGTTATTAGCTCTTAATGTATTCTGATGGAAAATTATCAAATTGCTATTATTTCGAGCTAGTTGTCATAAATATACTTCACTTCCTTTAGTACAATGATTTGATGAAGAAGAAAAAGATTGTTGAGAACGACAAGAAAAAGATCGAAGAGCTAATACAAGAACTTGATGCAAAGAAGAACGAAGCGCTGAAAAAGGCCTGGGAACAAGTCAACAAGGTAGCCAGCCAATTGGTTTAAACCCAATCTTTTCGGTCTAATGTACAAATATATTGAACCTGCGATCATAATAAAATGCCTTTTTGTTTGGCTTGATTACCATAAGAGGATCTGAATTTTTGTCATTTGTCTCGTGCTTTTAAAGATTCTCCTATTTCTCCAAGGACTTTGGTAGCATATACTCAACGCTTCTCCCTGGTACTAATGCCAAATTGTCACCACCAGAAGGACAGACTGTGCTTGATGGTCTTGAGATCAAAGTAGCTTTTGGCAACGTTTGGAAAGAGAGTTTGACGGAACTAAGCGGCGGTCAAAGGTACAATAGTCTTAATCTTTTACTAACACAATATTGTTCTACTTGTCAGTGCTTATACCTTGCAAATCTGTCTCTTGAAGCATAAAACTTTCTGGAACTTTGAAGCATAACTCTTTTGCTTTAAAAACTGTTCTGCAAAAGTATAGGAATGCAGGAAAGAGCACGAAAATGAATGGTAGCAGGAGGCTCTTATAAAAACTCTCACTTCGAAGTCTTGCTTTTAATATCCTGACGTTAGTGTTCCAAGACTTGTTCTAAGCATTGTAGTGTTTCAAAGTAAAACAGTTTTTTATTGTTCCAAAGCCTTTTTCATGTTCCAAAGCCTTTTTTAATGTTCCAAAACTTTACTCCTTAATTCTAGGTCCTTGGTTGCTTTGTCTCTTATTCTGGCTATGTTGTTGTTTAAACCGGCTCCTATTTACATTCTGGATGAAGTTGACGCCGCCCTTGATTTGTCGCATACACAGAACATAGGCCAAATGCTACGATCACACTTCAAACATTCGCAGTTCATAGTCGTCTCTCTTAAAGATGGCATGTTCAACAATGCCAATGTCCTTTTCAAGACCCGGTTCATCGACGGAGTCTCAACCGTTGCAAGGTACACTCAGAACCAGCCTTCATCTTCAAAAACAGCAAACAAGCCACTGCAGCCTGAGAAAAGAGCGCCCCAAAATGCCTCAAAAAGGCCAAGGCACCAGTGAACGCAACATAATTTAATTGATTTTGTATAGTGTATTCTTTATTAAACTAGTGTTTTTAGTTGAAGCAAACAGAAACATAGCGGTGGATACTGCAATCCTAAATCTATCGCCCAGGCCTGATGTCAGTATCGCCTCATACCTCTAGCAATCGATTCAAAGTCCCCTCGAATAAGCCCCTAATCCTGAAATAAAAGTAGTAATAAGTACTCCTCGAGTCCATGGCAGGAAAAATTGAGTGTTAAATGTATTTTTATTAAAAAAGGAAAAATTGTAGAGGTTGGCTCGGATGTCCCTTTCTCTTGGCCTCACAGTTTTAATGAAGATTTTTAGATTTTTGTAAATGCCACTGCAGGAGGACAGTAAATTCACGGCTAAAAGCCACATGATACTGGCCAAATGATTTGAAAATTTTGAAATACAGGGTTCAGTTTGGGTCGTTGCATATTTATTTTACGACTCCTACAAAAAATTTTGCCTTGGAATTGGATTATCGATGTTTTTGATTCTTTATATGAATTATGATTTTTTACACTTGCTTCACTTTCGTTTCTTTTCAAACCAACATAAGACACATCAGCTTGAGTCAATCAAAACTTGTCACTCTACAAAACATACATGATCAGCTTAGTCTCGTAACGGAGGCAGCTGGGGCCCTAAGGAAAAAAATTGAGATGGGGCCCCAATTTACGGACTGCGAGAAAGTCCCATCATCGTTGTAGAGCATGTCAAACACAATAGCAAGATATGAATTGATATTTTTTCTCGTTAACTAGGGGAGCTGAGTTATAGAAGCTTCAGTTGAAAATATTTGAAAATTTTTAATAATGAGGTGAACCTGGATAGATTTTAGGTAAACTAGAAGTCATTGCTAGGGCCCAATGTGGTCAGAAAGACTCAGGAATGACTCGATCTTGCAGTGGAAGCGAATTGATTACAATTTTTACATGTTTTCGTGCCTAAATCAACTGAATCTCATACAAAAAGCGATCGCCTTACTCTCTCCCTCTCGTTACTTATATTACAGGACGAGTATGTTTTTAAAAAGTTCCACCCACTTAGACGGGGGTATCACGAGTTTGCGCTCGTACGCTCCTTGCAATAGATATTTGATGCAACTCACGTCCTTCACATCATCACAATGTAGATTCCAAGATATTTAAGGAGTGTAAAACCACTGAGTTTACGAGGGTTTTACAGGCTTGTGTTCGCAGATTCGGCAGTAAAAGAAAGTACAAAATTCAATAAGCGTGTTCTGATTTCTTGGCTCGACGGTTCCTATAGTTTCATCTAATTCAACAACGACTAAACGGGTCACTTCGGCAAAACTGGTATGCTTCAAACTTCTTGAAATAACAACGGCTATCCGAACATCTGAAATCACGTCTAAACCTTAGCGACTAAATTAAACGACTGAATTACTCACAAAAGCCAACAAATATTATACTCAACAGCAATTAAGATAATTAGGACAGTTATACAAAACAGAACAAAGGAGCTGATCACAAGACAGGCTGTTACATGGAAATTGGCCAAGGTGCTAACAAAAGTCAAGCACGCAAATGAAATTCAAACAGCAAACAAGCAAAAGTTTCCTTAACGAAATTCTGTCCTTTTACAGGAGCCCCTTTGGGTTGGGGTCCTTAGTTATCAAACTCTAAGATGCCCTTTACAGCGTTATGCCAATCAACCGTGCTAATCAACCGTGCAACTAATCCAAAAGAGGCATGTAAAACGTTTATTTAGTTGACTCATGTAAGGATTGTAAGGAGGCTGCCGGAAGGGATGGTTTTTAAACTCAACAAAAGTTACCAAGTTACGAAAATATCATTTGTCATATAATACACGCGAACTCTTCCAGTCATTGGCTCAAGATACCTGTGACCGAAAACACGGTATTTTTATAACATAATACATTGTGGCAAAGATTGTGTGATTCTTAGAAGAAAATGCATTTTACTTTATTTTACCCCTATTTCATCTTATGATTTAGGACTATTTTACACGGAGGATTGTGGACAATATTGAACAGAATTAAGATACTTGGCGAGACAGGCCTAATAGATGCAGATGTACATTTTTGAACGAATTTCTTATTGAAAGTTTAGGCTAACGAAAAGCTTTTTTGCATCAGTGCTAATAAAGAGTCGTAATATGGATTGCGAAAATGCTGAATTGTTTTTGGCCTGGCACGAGATTTTTTACGGAAGAACATTTGAAGTCGCGTCAAAGCCAATCTTACTGAATGAGCTGGTTAAATGTATCTAAACAACTGTCTACATTGGGTCGAGAAAGGGCTTCCACAAAGTTTATAACACCGAGGTTATGTGGTGGCAAGGAGGTGTTGTAGTGGGTATCCATCTGGGACCTGGTCATAATGCAATTCAATCTCAGCTTTGCATTAAAACACTATAGGCCTAACCCACACATGGTGGAAGGAGGAGAAAGGAAAAATACAAAAATACAATGTTTAAGAAGCCAATCCGGATAAAAACAAGCAATCGAATGAAAGGATCTGAAAGGTAACTTTTGCTGATTTACTGGTTTTCTCCTTCCTCGATTTTAGATCAGATTTGCCAAATATCTAAGCAAAATGTAGGTACAGCAATCGTATTTAGGAAATATATACAAACTATGATATCACGACCACAGACAGGACCCTTACGGTTACTACAGCTTATGTATCTAATATATAGCATCTTGTATATGTAAGAATAAGTTTCATCTTAGGCATGCACTCGCCTTTCTTTAGCGTAATGGGTGACGTAACTGCACCATTTTACACACACTAAAAGTTCAACACTGACTGTTGTGTATAGCATTTAGTTGGTTTCACATTCTGTTTAGATTCGATCGTTAGTGAATAGTGGCAATTTCTGAGATTCTGTTGCTTTTGGATAATGCCAAACTAAAATAGTCCAACATTTTCGTATTTGGATTTCAAACCCCTAAGTTTCATTGAAGTGGCCCTTGGATGAAACACCTACTAAAAAACATCAGAAAGCAATGCAATCTCGCTATCCGTCCTAGAAACCCCATCACTTATCTCTCAGTTTTCATGGTTGTTTTCATCATTTAATGCATAGCTATTGAAAACGAATTTGCAGCAGCACATAGATTCGAAAATATCATCAAATAATTTAGTCTGGTGGATTTTATGTACTAGAAATGCAAAGGAATGTAGACTTCTGAGAAAGTGGATTGTTCTAGTGTAACTGCTACCCAAAATATCACTCTGGAGTAAAAGCCACTCCGCTCTGCTCTGCTCCGACAGCAATCTGGTATACAGGCCTTGCTAAAGTCCATGAGCAGCACTCGCAGGCAAACCATGCCGATCATATTATGTCTGCAGGCACAGCTGAAAAAGTGGTATTAAGATACTCTGAAAAAAATGAATGAGGCCATCACAACAGGGATCTGAAGCCCAGAAGCACATACCATGGCATTAGTAAACCAAGTCAAACCTTAAAGATAATGAAATGCGACAAGTCAAAGAGAAGGAGGAATGAATCTGACTTATGAACACGAAGACAACGTAAATTTCGAAAGCCATGCAGTTTTTGACAAATTTGTGATTTATCACACAATGTGTACCGTGAAGACAACAAGAGAATTTTGAAGGCCTTAAGTCAATTTTTAATCAGCAAGAACAAGATGTTCAAATATCTTGTTGTGATTATTTATTCTGGTTGCATTGCTGCGGCAAGCTATCAGTTGAATCGGTGAATCGGGAATCATTGAGTAAAGTCTTCTGTGTGCAGGCCATGCTGGGAATGGCGTGCGATCGCACGCCCACGCCTTGGCACACGCCTTCCGCTGCTCAGAAGTGCAGTTTATCGCACGCCTTAAATAATCTGCAAATAACACTTTATTCTAAAGTGACCAATATGGCCCAATGTAATTTTTTTATCATAATTCAACTATGAGAGGCGTGAACTGCGAAAGGACCCCCAAAAAACATTATCTCTCGGTTTAACAAACTCCCAATATACGAACTATTTTCTGGTTCCCTTCAGAGTTCGTTATATCGGGATTCCACTGTAGTTACAACCCCATGGCACATGTAAGGCTTTGTTTATTTAAACAGGCTTATTGATCTTTAAGCTTTAAATGATTTGACCCAGATTACACTGTGGTTTACGAGTGTATCTTGCAAGTGCGATGAGTAAAATCCCGTTTTCTCAGGACTCACAATACCTCTATATACAGTTTACTTTATGTGCATTTTTCTAATCTGTATGCAAATACAAAACTCTTTAGAAACTTTTACTAATAAAATGTGGCCAAAAATGTTCCAAAATTAAGAGACTTTGAATTGTGAAGATTTAGCTGTAGCTTTCTTACAAAATATAAACGTGCAATTAACCATTTAATTCGTTCTAACACTAGTCAACAGATAAGTTTTCTTTATGGTGAAAACACAGTTAGAATTCTTAAATTTTGAGAACGAGATTGTCAGGAGAAGCAGACCAGAAGGGTTTATAAACTGCAGGATTACATAATAATTAACCTACCTTATTGCTAATGTTTTTCTCTTTAATATGTTGGGTTTGACGTTAATAAAGCTTGTTTGATAAAATGTATTGATTGGACTAGCCTTGCTTATGTTTTCTTATGATAAAGTTATGTAGTCTAGTCCATATACAGCTGACTGTATTATTAAGTACTTTGGTGCAATAGCACACCATTGCACGCTTTGGCACCACAAGGAGTGCGATTCATTGCACCCCTGCCATTTTATTCCCAGCATGGCCTGGTGTGCAAAAATTCAGGACAAACTACAAATCTGGATTGAGCACGTGCAAGAGATGGAAATTGTGATTGCTGTTAATCCAAATGTTAAAAAAGCTGAAAGTATCATTTATTAATAGTATCAAACAATATCAAGCAATAAAACCGATTGCCATTTTGTTCATTGCTCGAATAAAATTAAGGACTCAAACGCTTCAAATATTTTGGAACGAATGAAAAAATAATGGCCATATTTCCTTATTTGAACTCTATAGCGCTAGTTATGTTGATAAAACCATCATCATTTTAAAGTAATTTTCTGTTAAACTTGTTCTCTGAAAATTGACTGGTCTTTGAAATAGAAGTGACTCATGGAAATGAAATGAAACAGAATGTCATATTGCTGTCATTGTTCCCGGAGCAGACAAACTACTGGCTTTTCCAAATAAAATTCTAGACAGAAATCAGTTTGCCTACAGACCTATTTTTTTACATTTGTGTACAATGCATTATTAAACCTTACTTTATGTCTCTTATTTTAAACAATTTTATATCCGACGCATTGCATATGAAAAAAATCTTGCAGGCAACTTTCGAAAACAGTTTGTGCTCTCAGGCACAAATATTTTTAAGGAGGACTGCCGGTATAGTGTTACTCTAGCCTAAAGCATTTGATAATTCAGGGCCCATGTGACCGGGGGCTGGAGGGGCCATGGCTGCCCCACTTTTTATGCAAAGCAAGTGGTTTTGAAGCTTGGCCCCCTACTCTTGCTAGCCTTTTAAAGCTTGGCCCCCCACTTTCAAATTCGTGGCATAGGCCCTTTGATATAATGCTTGTAATTACAATTTTTACTCAGTATTCAAATGTAAGATTTTCTTTTTTCTTTAAGGAAAAGACTAAAACAAAGAATATTGCAGCAATTTACACAACTGACAGAGGACAAACTAAATGAAATTTTGCCTAGCAAAGAAGATGTCTTTGTTACAAAAATTGAGAATGGAAATGGAATTTTCATAACAAGTTTCTTCATTGACAGAAATCCCATGTTTTTTGAAATTGATAAAGAAAACCAGCTTTTTCCATCAGGTAACCATTAAGCTCTGCATATTTTTTAAATTTCTTCTCATTTCATTACATGTTAGCTTTCTTACAGTCCATTTATCTTATCACCATTTTAGAATTTTATATTCATTTTAAGCCTCTTGTGGCTTTTTGAAATTACTTAGTCACTTGCTACAAAAAAATAATATTGTTTATAAAACAAAAATGGTTTCTTGATATATAGAATAATATTAAATAAATGAAGTGAATAAAGCTTGAAAGTTGCTCTTTAAACACACAAAGAATGTCAAAATGACTGAGACATCTGTTTTTTCAGTATATGCACTTTGGCAGCATGTGGATTTGATTCCCTACATGGTGACTGCTCCTCCTGTTTTTGAAAAGATATCCAGAGGTGCAGGTAAATCAATGCTGACTATTTTTGCTTTATTCCATGAACTAATTTGGGAAAAATTATATAAGGATAGATAGTTGGCATATCAATCCTCTGGTAAAATCTGTCATTTGGTCATCTCTAGGCAAAGCATCAACCTATCCCCAAATTATTGTAATATATAACGCATTTTCAAAACTGGCAGGCAGCTACCTTAGCACTGCAATTGCAAAAAATGTAATAATTCTGTTATGGAAATTTATTGGGAAACTAGTTCGTATCCAGATCAGAACCAGTTTGAATCTAGATCTAAACTAGTTTGAATCCAGACCAAGACCATTTTGAAACCAGGCAAAAGCCTGTTTGAATCCGAATCAAAACCTGTTTGATACCAGATCAAAGCCAGTTTGAATTCAGACCAAAACCTGTTTGAATCCAGATTAAACACAGTTTGAAAGCAGATAAAAATTGTTTCTATCTATCCAGACCAAAACAGGTTTGCCCTTTACTCTCCACTCTTAACCAATTGTTAGCCCAAAGTCTATGAATGGTATTCTGTAGAAAACTGTGGCACTTTGCAACATGACCTAGACTCCACTAAGCTCTTTGTCTTATAGATTTGATGCTTCCTGGGGTAATAAAGCCATATGGAGGATTTGACCATATTGAAAAAGGACAGATAGTCGCCATCAGAATCGCTGGTAACAGGTATGGATTTGATTTTTTTGGTTTTTTTTATAATCAATTAATGTAAAATAGAGGCCTGCAAAGGAGTTTGTTTTCTTTTTGACCAAGCTTGTTTCTTTTTGACCAGGGTATTTGAATCCATTTGAATTTGTTCTTTGTTTATAAGCTTTGTTTCAAATTTGATGAGATCATTAATGCTTAATATCAGACTACCAAATAAATAATGAATGAAAAATTACTGAAACATTATCTCCTTAATATGCAAAGTTAAGCCATTATTCTAAGCAATTCTTGTTGGTACCACACAACCTTGGATTTCAGGAGACTTTTACCCCTCCCCCTCCCCTGTCCCATTTTTGTAAAGCAAGCTTTTAGCAAAGTCGTTTGCTATGAGTCTTTTAATTGCCCCTGCCTCCTCACCTTCCAACTTTGACCTGGGAGTTTTTCCCCGGGAGTGAGATACTAATGACCAGCTTGCACTATCCCACTCCTCATTTCTTTAAAAGTGCCCCAGTTGCATGTGGCAAAGCAACCATGTCATCCAAAGAAATGCAGGAATCAGGAATGCGAGGGAAAGGAGTTCAGATCTATCATTGGTACACAGATAATCTATGGTAAATTAACTCTTCTTTTGAGAAAGTTACATTTCTAGTTTGAAGTAGGACCTGTAAGTTTTTAGAGGATTTTCAAATTTTTCCATCTCTTTCTTGGTAGTTATAATCATCTATAAATTGTACTGCTATAATTCTCTGAAAATCTCTTATATTGGAAATCCCTTTGTGGTCTCTTCTTTAGCAGGCTAGATCATAGTTGATATTCAGCTATGGAACATTCTTTACACCTTGTATTCAAACCCATTTGCATTTGCATCTGAGAATTTACACAGGTGGTGCCTAGCTCTGTTGTGACTGCATTCTTGACCTTGGCAGTTGTCTCATGTACCCCTTCTCTTTTCTAGCTGCATCTCAGCTTTTGCACTGCATCTATTTTTGCTGTAGCTATTGTCAAATTCATTTGTACACTTGCTTGATCTCTTTTAAAGCTAATTTTGCTCTGTTTCCCAGTTACATCCAACTTTTTTGAAGTTGTTCCCAGCTGTTTTATGGCTGTGTGTAGGCTCTGTTGCCATTGATTTCTGATGCACTGATTACTGTCTTGTCTGCTTTTTTCTGCTTTTTTCTGCTTTTTTCTGCTTTTTTCTGCTTTTTTCTGCTTTTTTCTGCTTTTTTCTGCTTTTTTCTGCTTTTTTCTGCTTTTTTCTGCTTTTTTCTGCTTTTTTCTGCTTTTTTCTGCTTTTTCTGCTTTGTTCTGCTTTACCTGCAAAAGTTTCTTTTTACGCAGCATCAGTTTTTATTTGTGAGTATGATACTAAAAGTTGCTTCCTTATTTCATATGATTTTTCTTTGATACCTAACAGAATTTGATAACTTTTGACCATTGACTATTTCCACCTTCATCCTTATTCAAGGTCATCAGGTGATTCCTCTGATATTCCCAGTTTACCGGACAGTCCACTTGATGTCTCATTCGCAGGTATTCTTTTTCCATTGAAATTTTATTCTATTTTTTCAGATGATTGTTTTTCATGATAAGAATTTTTATTGGTATTCCTTGATATGCTGTAAAATACTAGATATCAGAGATAAGCAATGCAAGGTACCTTCAACTAAGTATAGGGACATTGTGGGTGAGGGCCAGAGCAGCAAATGTGCACCACCTTGTCAGACATTATTTAGTTTCGTCCAGGACAGGATGTGCGATTAATTTCATTTTTGTGTGTTTTAACGCATTTTGTCACACAAAATTCTTCTGATGAAAAATCACTGTGCTCTTTTCAAAAACTTTTGGGAAACCCCGTTTTCAGGAATTACAGTTGAGCCTTGTTCTTGCAAAACTGTGAAATATGAAAACCTTTTTATTTAATGGGGTAAAAAAGTTATATGTTTTCCGATCAAAATGGCTACAGAGTTGCAAAGTATTCATTATATAGCATAGAATATTCATCAGGTCGTTTTCACATGCGTTGAGAAGAAATTTTCTTCTTGTCAAAATTCCTTGCAATTTTTTAACTTTTATTCTTGTAAATAAAATCTCTCATCATGTAAAATACAGGTCTTGGATTGATAATACTTCACAAATTAAACTGTTTAATTTGTATATATTAATATTTTATGTTATTTTAATGATTACTTTGTTTTACGTTAGAATCTCTGGAAAGAGAGTTGGAAACGCTCAATCTGAACCACCAGTTACCGCCCACCAGCACAGCAGTTTCTCCAGAGGAATCTGATGTTGCTGGAGAAGATTGTGAGGTTTTACATGAAGAACCACCTCAAACTCCTGGGATAGACGATAATGATGAAGATTTGGAAATATCAAATGGCAGCGAAAAAGTGGAAGATTTGGAAGATGATGAGCCAAAGTTAACACCTGAAGGTATTAAGTTAGATTGCATTTCAAACTGCCACCTCTTTTCTTTATTGTTTGTGTTGTTTTGCTAATTTAAAGTCTAAAAAAGTTTTCATTCTGGTTTTCTAAATCTCAACTTACACGCATCTTGATATGTTTCATTATTACAGAAATTGCTGATATTATTTTCTGCTAGACAGAATCTCAAGGCAAATCTTGCTGTTTGAAACTATGCTGTAGCAAGGAACATGAAAGTGTTGCCAATTATTTAACAAATATTAAAACATTGAATATATCAAGGGTTATTTAAATTTGAATTTTTAAAATTTTTCATTCACTATTTTTCAACAGCAAGCAAAATCTTTGTAGGACAGTTTATGGTATGATTATTTTGTATGGAAACGACTTTTTAATGTAGTCAGTTTCTTGCAGAACAGACGGAACAGTTGCTAGAGAACTGTTTTTATCAAGCAATGATTGACGCTAAGAAAATCGAGTTGCCTATTCTAGTGACAACGTTCTCAGCACAGTTTCTTCATCCTGCTTGGTGAGTGTTTGTCCTTTCATTCTTTTGGTCATGTGTTAGGAGGAGCCTGAGACGGACATTTTAAGACCTGATTCTTCGGTTTTACGTGAAAGTTGCAGTGGCGGATTTAAGGGGGGGGCAACTAGGGGCAGTTGCCCCTCCCTCGACGAGTTGAAGCAAATCTGGCGCCCCTTTTTTAGAAATTGTGTGCCCCTTTTGAAGAATGAGAATCAGGTGAAAAAGTTTCTGAGACCGATAGGTTAATTTGCTTCAAGGGTTACCTCAAAGTTATGTTATTTAATCTGAAAAGGTATCTGAAATTGTTGTATACAGCGTACTCTCGTAACCAATTTTTGAAAAATTTTCAGCGCCCCCACTACCAACTGCCCCTCCTTCAAATGTGCTCTGGATCTGCCCCTGGAAAGTTGGAAGTATTTTTTATAAGAAGGGCTTTATTTTTTGTGTTTTTATTCTTCTTGGTTGATACTGAGAACGTTAATGAGAAGTTCGTGTTTCGTATATCGCTTAGATAAATTTGTTTTTAAAATTCATTTTTTGAAAAGCAAAAAATTTTAAACATATTTAAGCTTTTCGTCTGACACACGTCATTGATAAAGTGTCATGATAGTAATCGAAAAGTCTAAGCTAGGAATTATACATACCCAGTTGTGAATCGAAATAGGCCAATCAGAGGCGCAAGCACATGACGGTAAAGACTGCCTAATCAATGCTGCTTGCCTATTTAGAATGTTACCAATGATGTCGAGAAGGTGCTGTAAAAAGCTTGTTTTTTAGGGTTAAGTGAAAGAATGTTGACACACAAATTTGTCGTTGACCGTTCTTAATAGAAATAAAA